>NC_133652.1:10105608-10302507 GCF_009905375.1 Apium graveolens
TACCTAAGGATTTTAAATCAATCATCAATATATTCAAGCAAAGATTTCATCTTTTTAACTATATTCACACAAGAATTTGCCATATAGAGAGTAAGTTAAGAGAATGACAACCACAAGGCATGTAATAAGCTCTAGGATTAACATCAAGTAATATTTTTTGAACATCTTGGTGTTTCCCCCTCATATTAGAACCATTATCGTATCTTTGTCCCTCACATCATTGATATTTAAATCAAGAGATTTAACAGCATTTTCTAACTCACCAAACAGGCCCAACCCGGAAGTATTTTCCACATTTAAAAACTCTAGGAAATACTCTTCAATTTTTACAAGAGATCACAACATCACACACATCAACACATCTAATCACCAAAGTCATTTGTTCCATACGATTGCATTAGGAGTGTAATCAAGAATCACTAAAAAATATTTACCTTCTTTGATTTTCTTTAATATTACACTCTTTACACTCGAAACCAACATTACTATCAAATCATTTTGTACTTTCTAACTAAGATAATGATAGTGAATGTCCTTATCTTGAATGAGTCTGAAATGGTGCTTCATTGTTTGATCAAACTCAGCTATTGAATCAAGAAAACCCAAAAAAATACCATTTAAATCTTCAAATATTTTTTCATTTTTCCCACGAAATGCCAGATTATTCATCGCAGTTTAACAATAGCACTTATTCTGATCATAAACTGCATCCAATGTTCAGTATCTTTTTTAATTTGCTCTTGCAATTCTTTATCAATGGTTTGATTTGTTTTCAATATAACTTAGAGTTCAGTCCGCCCTAAGGTTGGTAGATGTTCAAGACTATCGTCGTGTTGCTTAAGCTTTTCACCTAAATGTACCCAATCATCTACTAACACTTGCTAAATTATTTTTAGAACTAGCATTTTTTACCACTTTACAACAAAAGAAGAATACTTCATTCAATTCTTTTAGGTAAACTAACCATTTTCTTTCGAAAAGTTCACCATTTCTTAATTTTTGATCAGAATAATAGGTTGAAAACCCCCTACTACGTTTATCTTGGGAAATATAATCATATTTTCCTTAATAGGGCCCTTTTCAACTAGCAAATCCCTCATTTTACTATTTAATCCATCCCATACCCGAGAATCATACATATTCAAAGTTAGTGGACCAAACTCTTTAGGACTAATGTATTCCCTATTTTCAATAACCACACTTTCAATCATTTCGGTTTCTTGTTCAGTTATCTCGTTCTCACACTCTTCATCAATTACATCGTGTTCTTGTGTAAAAGTATTATGAACCTGAGACACCACTTTTTCGACAATTTCATACTCTTCTTTTTTAATCATATCAAGTTGTTAGGCTTTCTTCCAAAAAAATTCAAGAGATCCCTTTAGTGCTTAATTTTTTCTTCCTCTTCCTTTTTCTTTTTATTTGTCATTACCAGGTGTATACTTTTTAGTAAACATATTTTGCACTAAAGCAGCTAGCAGATTTTGCACTAAAGCAATAGGCGCGAGACTTATGAGAAAATGAAACCTGGATAGATGAACTAACAAGTACCGAAGTAGTGAAGCAAGAGCCTGATCTTCAATTCTAAATTAACAACAATGATCAAGTCTGAACTCAAGTCCAACACTGAAAAAAATTGTAAAAACTATTTAAATGAAATAATAGATTAATGATTATAATTCATAAACCAATCAAATTAACTCAAAATTATAACTCAAATATTAAATATAATTAAAGAATTACAATTTTATAAAATTCAACAAATATAAAAAGTATAAAGAACATGTAACTATGTAGCATCTGATTAGGGATAGAGAAACAAGTAGGTGCTACAGTTTTGGTATAGTATATAAATAACTAAAATAAAGATTGAAATTACCTTTATAATTTAATCCCTAAATTGGAACATGAAGACAACTATGGCAGTCAATTGATTTTTAATATGATAATATCCACCATTGTGATGATTGCTGTAGTGATGCTTCGAGAAATTGAAGATGAATGGGCTAAAAAAAGGCCCTAAAATTCTATACAAATACAGATATATACTTAAACATATATTGGGCTAAAAAAATGTTGGGCCCCTGGATTTAGTGGGCCCAGTGCAGGAGCACTGGTAGTACTGGTTCAGAGCTGGCAGTGAAAGGAATTAAAAACTAAGGGTTGTACTCCGCGTGCACAATCTGGAGGTTCGAGTCATATGGATAATTTTGACAAGGATAATAAAGTTCATGATTACGCTGATTTGTGTTAGATGCAGACATCCTCACGTTATACCTTATTTATAGGATATATTCTCAAATATGATTATAATCTTTTGTTCTATATGTTTTGTCATCGCTAATATTTCAAAATACAGGGAAAAATGCTGCTATTTGTACGTGGATACGGGACGTAGATATACGTGGGGAGAGGGATCTTACAAAATGTTCTGAATGATAGAATTTTTCATGGTATTCCACTTGAAGAAGGATATGTGAGGGCCCAATTTGAAGTGGCGGAAAAGAAGGAGTTCAATACTAAGCTTCCGAGACTTGTGACGAGGTAGCCTTGTTGTGAAGTGCCTGGGTTATTTTTTGGCTGGCCCCGAAATGGTTTTCAATGGAAACTTGAGGTTAAATCTCTAATTTTTAGTTATCAATATGATTTGTCTATTTTGCAAAAAAATATTATTTACTTTCTGATTGTTTGATTGTTTTCCTGTTTCTTAGACATCTCCGAAGTACTGTGAAACAAGAAACAATTGTAGAATGCCATAGGCCAAAAAAAAATTTGAAGATAAAGTGACATCAGAAGCATGCAGATAGCAAAGAAGGAGAAGCAAGCGAGTCCATTATTCATAGTATCTTCAAGACAATTTGGTTATCCTCTTCTAGAAGATGTATGTCATGGAGTGTTGGAGTTTATTCGTCTTGCTATCATGTTCGATCGTATTACTGATATACAGGTTTGAAATGGGACCTTATTGGGATGTCGACCCGTGATCGAGCATATTAATAAAGAAAATATTTATAGAGATTCTAAATGCTTAATGGCTAAGCGCTTCCACCCTCTTCTTTTATATTATGTAATATGAGTACAAATCAAATTTCATAAATTGACAACAAATTTCTAATCGCGTGTCTTCTTTGTTTAAAATGTATTTGTTGAGGTATTTTTATCAAAAAATCTTGACATGGCAACAAAATTCTCTTTTGTATCATCTCATCAGGTGTATCACTTATGGGATAACCCTAATACATTCTTGGCGAAAAGTTTGTTGTGACATGTTGACAAACACCACCTGATTTTTGTGCCTTATAACATTTCGTAATGTTAGATATATTTGATAATGTCATGTCTAATGTGATTTATGTTTAGTTTTCAGATCTTACTAAACAGGACAAATCAGTACTTAACTGGAAATCAGTACTTATACTGAAGTCAGAACTTAAGTTATCAGGAGATATTTATCAGAAGATAATATCAGGACTTAAAGGAGACTTTCAGATAAGGAAGGCGACTGATTGAAAGGAAAGAAGATCAAGACAAACGCAAAAAGAGATATTTATGAAGAAGGAATTCTATGAAGAATAGAATACTTGGAAGAAAAGATATCTGATTGATATATTTTAGGAAGCAGAATTATATTCCATATCAATTAGCGATTATCTGTAACTGTATAGTATATAAACACAGACATAGGGTTTACACTATAAGTGTTATCATTATCGAGAATAATATTCATTGTAACCCTAGCAGCTCTCGTGATATTTATTCATCACTGAGAGAGGATAGTTCCATATTGTAACAGAGTTTATTATATTGAATAAACTCTATTTTCTGTTACTTAGTTCTTTAATTTGATTTGATTGTGATAAACACTGTATTCAACCCCCTTCTACAGTGTGTGTGACCTAAGAAGTGGTATCAGAGCAGATCTGTTAACACACAAACAGTTTAAGATCCAAAAACAATCATGTCTGAAGAGAAACTCCAACCAAGCCCACCAAAACTGAAGAACCTTCAAAGACTCAAATTCATAGTCGATATGAGACTGTTAGAGTTCCCATACTGAAACCATCTGAATATTCCATATGGAAGGTGAGGATGTCTATGTTTCTGGAAGCTACTGATCCAGAATACCTTGACAGAATCAATGAAGGACCACACAAGCCAACCAAACTCGCTGTTGTAGTTGCAGGTTAATGAGCAAAGTATGTACCAAAGGAGAAGAGTGATTACACTGCTGAAGATATCGCATCAATTGCTAAGGATGCTAAGGTACGACACTTGCTCCATAGTGCCATTGATAATGTAATGTCAAACAGGGTAATTAACTGCAAGACTGCAAAGGAGATATGGGATGCCTTGGAGACAAGATGCCAGGGAACTGATTCAATTAAGAAGAACAGGAATACTATACTCACTTAAGAGTATGAACACTTTGACTCAAAGTCTAATGAGTCATTAACTGGTTTATATGACAGATTTATCAAACTCTTAAATGATTTATCACTAGTTGACAAGGAATATTATCTTGAGGATTCAAATCTTAAATTCTTGTTCGCACTTCCTGAAAGATGGGATTTGAAGGCCACCACTATAAGAGACAACTATAATCTTGAAGAAACAACTCTTGATGAAATTTATGGGATGCTCAAGACTCATGAACTTGAGATGGAACAAAGAAGCAAGAGGAAAGGAGGAAAGTCAAGGATAGTTGCTCTTAAGGCTGAGGAGGAATCTCCAAAAACAACTACCTCAAGGAAAGGCAAGGGACAAGCTCTTATCACAAAGTCTAATAATGAGTTATCAAGTTCTGATAGTGATGATAACTCAGAAACTGAAAGATTGCCTGAGATGGATGATGATGAAGAGATGATGAGTTGTGTGCTCTTATGGTGAAAGGAATCACAAGAATTGCGTACAAAAATTCAAGAAGGGAAAGAAATTTTTCCAGGAAAGGCGCAAGTTCTGATAAGAAGATTTTCAGAAAATATGAAGGCAAAGGAGGGAAGTCTGACAGAGGAGATTACACAAATGTCAAATGCTACAACTGTGGTGAGAAAGGCCACATATCTCCTGATTGCAAGAAATTGAAAATTGACAAAGGCAAGGCTCTTGTCATAAAGAAGAAAAGCTGGACAAATACTTTAGATTCTAAAAGTGAGGAAAACTATGCCTTGATGGCAAATGCTGATAGCAGTTCTGATGCTGCTGAGTTAAAGGTACCTCAAACTACTTATGCCTTTCATACTGATGATATTAATGAGTTGAGAAGATATCTTAAAACCATGTTTATTAGTTATAGAGATCACACTTTAACATGTGAAAGATTAACTTCTTAAAATCTTGCTTGTTAAAAGAGGAATGATTATTTAGAAAAAGAGTTAGTCATGTTCCATCAAACTCAGAAAGATAGAGATGATGCTTTTTATGTTAGGGATGAAGTACTTAAAATGAATGAATCTCTAAAAACTGAGTTAGAAATGGAAAGAGAGATTATCAGAACTTGGACTAACTCTGGAAGAACAACTCATAATTTGTTAAGTAGTGGAAACTGGAAAGAGGGCTTAGGTTATGGAGATGATAAGAATGATAAAGGAACTGTAGAAATTGAGCCTATAGTTGTTAAACAAAAGCCAAAGTTGAAACCTGTTAAGTTTGTAGTTTTAAAGTCTGATACTGATAAATCGGAAGTTAAAGAGGAATTAACTTCTGGAAACTAAAACAGGAAAAGCCAACTGAAGTTAACGTAGGCTTAATGACAAAGAAGCAGCTTAAGCATAAGCTGAAAGATGTTAAGAATGTAACAAGGTAAAGTCACCTAGGAAAAATAGGAATGGAAAGGAAGGTGTGAATAAAAGTAATGATTACAAGGATGTTCCTAATGCTCCTAGAAAAACATGTCATAATTATGGAAGTTCTTACCATCTAGCTTCTTTTTGCAGGAAGAATAAGAACATAAACTCCTTACCTTCAAATTCAGGAGTTAAGAGTCAGTCTGTTAGATATAGGCCACAAAATCCTTGTTTTCATTGTGGTAGTTTATGGCATTCCATTTATACTTGTAAGGAATATCATAGTTTATACTATAATTATTATCAAATAAAACCTTCTTTAAAGAAAGTTAGCATTGTTCCTTCCAGTGTAAGTACTGATACAAAGTCTGATAGTGTAAATGCTGATAAGAAAAATGTTAACATAAACTCGGATGCTAAATCCGCTGCAAATGTTAACAAACTTAATAAGGCCAAAGGATCCAAGCAAGTCTGGGTCCTTAAAACTAATCATTAATGGTCTTTATGATTGCAGGGCAATAGGAAAAACATCCTAGTTCTGGATAGTGGATGTTCAGGATATATGACTGGAAATAAAGCCCTATTATCAGACTTTGTGGAGAAAGCTGGCCCAAGTGTTTCTTATGGAGATGGCAACATTAGAAAAACCTTGGGATATGGCAATATCAATCTGGGAAATGTCATCATTGAAAAAGTAGCTCTGGTCTCAGGACTTAAACACAATCTTCTGAGTGTTAGTCAAATCTGTGACAGAGGTTATCATATGGATTTCTTTGAAGAACACTGTGAAGTTGTAAGCAAATCTACAGGCAAAGTTGTTCTGAAAGGATACAGTCATGGTAACATTTATGAAGCCAAGCTTTCAACAAGTACTGATGGTTCTGCAATCTGTCTGATAAGTAGAGCATCAATTGAACAAAGCTGGAATTGGCACAAGAAACTCTCTCATTAAATTTCAACAATGTAAATGAACTAGTCAAGAAAGATCTTGTGAGAGGACTGCCAAAATAAGTATTTGCTCCTGATGGCCTTTGCGATTCATGTCAGAAGGCTAAACAAAGAAAATCTTCATTCAAGAGCAAGACTGAATCATCAATTCTTGAGCCTTATCACCTACTACATGTTGATCTATTTGGTCCAGTGAATGTCATGTCTATTGCAAAGAAGAAATATGCTATGGTCATAGTGTATGAGTTCACCAGATACACATGGGTGTATTTCTTGCACACAAAAAGTGAAATTCCATTTATCTTGATTGATCATGTCAAGCAATTGGATAAATTGGTCAAAGATTCTGTGAAGATCATAAGAAGTGATAATGGCATTGAGTTCAAGAATTTGATCATGGAAGAGTTCTACGAAGACCATGGAATAAAGCAGGAATTTTCTACTCCTGGAACTCCACAACAAAATGGAGTTGTTGAAAGAAAGAATAGAACTCTTATTGAAGCTGCACGAACTATGCTTGATGAAGCAAAGCTACCAACCTATTTTTGGGCTGAAGCTGTGCAGACTGCTTGTTTCACTCAGAATGCAACACTCATTAACAAGCATGGAAAGACACCATATGAGATGGTGAAGAAAAAGAAGCCAAATCTGAAGTATTTTCATGTATTTGGATGGAAGTGTTTTGTTCTTAAGATTCATCCTGAACATCTATCCAAATTTGATGTAAAAGCTGATGAAGGAATTTTTGTTGGATATCCACTTTCCACAAAAGCCTTCAGAGTCTACAATTTAAGAACAAGGGTAGTCATGGAATCTATCAATGTCTTTTTTGATGATAAGAAGATTACTGGACTTGAAGATTTCAATGATCATGATCAGCTGAGATTTGAAAATGAAGATTTAATTTCTGATACTGTAAATCCTGACGGTCTAAATCCTGATACTGCAAACTCTAATGGTTTAAACTCTGAGGTTATTGAAACTATGGTGACTACGCCAAAGGAAGATGCACCTGTGCAGGGGGCATACTGAAGATACAACCACTTCTCAAGAAGCATCGAAACCTACAACTGGTTCCTCAAGTTCTGATTCATCAAGTTCTGATGAGCCAAGTTCTGATAATTCTGGAAACTCAATTTCTGAAGGATCAAACTCAGAGAGCATAATTTCAGGGGGAGCATCAGAAAATGTTGATGAAGACAGCATGGATCATGGGGGAGCATCCAGTTCTAGAGAACACCTTCCATCTGCAAGGAAGTGGACTAAATCACATACACCTGACTTAATTATTGGAAATCCTGATGCAGGTGTCAGAACTAGAAAAGCTACATCAAATGAATGTCTTTATAATTCTTTTCTTTCTCAGACGGAACCAAAGAAAGTGGAAGAAGCTCTTCAAGATGATGATTGGGTGCAAGCAATGCAGGAAGAGTTAAACGAATTTGAAAGAAATAAAGTCTGGACCCTAGTGCCAAGACCAAAGAACAGATCTGTTATTGGTATAAAGTGGGTGTTCAGAAACAAAACTGATAGTGATGGCATAATAACAAGGAATAAAGCAAGGTTGTTTGCAAAAAGATATTCTCAATAGGAGGGGATTGATTATGATGAAACATTTGCACCAGTTGCTAGATTGGAAGCCATAAGGATATTTTTGGCTTATGCTGCTCACAAAAAGTTTACTGTCTTTCAAATGGATATGAAAAGTGCTTTTCTTAATGGAGAATTGGAAGAGGAAGTATATGTTGAACAACCTCCAGGCTTTGTAGATCCCAAACGTCCAAATCATGTCTACAGGCTTGATAAAGCACTTTATGGCCTTAAGCAAGCTCCAAGAGTATGGTATGAGACTTTAGCTCAGTTTCTTCTGGAAAGTGGATTCAACAGAGGAACTATTGACAAAACATTGTTCTACCTCAACCATGGAAAGGACTTACTTTTGGTGCAGATATATGTTGATGATATCATTTTTGGTTCCACAAATGACAGACTTTGCAAGAAGTTTTCCAAACTGATGCAGTCAAGATATCAAATGAGTATGATGGGGGAACTTAGTTATTTTCTGGGATTTCAAGTCAAGCAGAATGAAGAAGGCACTTTTATTTGTCAATCCAAGTACACCAGAAATTTGCTGAAGAAATTTGGAATGCAAGATTGTTCAAGTGCATCCACTCTCATGGCCACTGCAATAAAATTGGATAAGGATACTGGTACATCGGTAGATATTACTGTTTACAGAGGTATGATTGGCTCACTACTCTATCTAACTGCAAGTAGACCTGATATCATGTATGCTACCTGTCTTTGTGCAAGATTTCAAGCAAATCCAAGAGAACCTCACTTAACAGCTGTGAAAAGAATTTTCAAGTACCTTAAGGGTACAGCTAATCTGGGATTGTGGTATCCTAGAGAATCAGATTTTAAGCTAATAGGTTACTCAGATGCAGATTTTGCAGGATGCAAAATTAACAGGAAAAGCACAAGTGGAAGCTGCCAATTTCTTGGAGGCAGATTAGTTTCTTGGTTTAGTAAGAAACAAAAGTCAATTTCCACATCAACTGCAGAAGCAGAGTATATTGGTGGAGGAAGCTATTGTGCACAGATTCTTTGGATGAAGAATCAGTTACTGGATTATGGGTTAACATACTTTAAAATCCCTATTTACTGTGATAACCAAAGTGCTATTGCTATGACAGGTAATCCAGTTCAACACTCAATGACAAAGCACATTAGCATTAGGTACCACTTCATCAGGGAACATGTGGATGAAGGTACAGTGGAATTACACTTTGTTCTAACAGATCAACAACTAGCAGATATCTTCACAAAACCACTGTGTGAAGCTACTTTTACAAGATTGGTAAATGAACTTGGAATGGTTTCAGGTTCTTTCTCTAAATCTGCTTAGTTTATGTTCTGATACATCAGATTTTATGGTCAGTATTTACATATATTACTATCTTTGTGTATTTTGTGCTTCAATTGGAAATTATTTAAGTGTTGATTGTTGTCTGATGTGAAATTCTAAACTCTGATAGTGATATGAATGTTTCTGTGATTATTCAATCCAATGAGGATAATTGTGCTAGATGCTAACCTAGTAGTCTTTAATGTACTACAGTCCCATGTTTGAAGTAATTGTTTACGTGGAAATCTTTTAACACAAGCAAATTCTGATATTGAGCTTAGTTAAGTTTACTTTGTGTATCTTATTACTAAGTCAAAAACTAGAATAGTGCTTCTTATCTGTTAAGTTCTGACGTTAGTAAATCTGATGGATGTACTAAGTGTTGATAAATCTCACTTATCAAAAGAAAAAGGAAAAGAAAAGGGAATAAAAATTAGGTACTCCTTTAAGATCTAGAGTAAAAATGTGGAAGGGAAGACCCAAGTGCATTGTTGGTATTAAGTAATATGCATCAGAAAAGCAAAATAAATATTTTTCTTGGTGACTTTTCACACTCTATGATTACTGGAGAAATACTCTAATAATAGCATAAATTCTGATAAGCAGTCGTAACTCACTTACACTAAGAAGCCACTGTACAATGGAATTTCAAAAGATGCATAAAATGAGCACAAAACAGTTGAGGTGGACTCATGCATGAACTCATTCTAAAGTAGACCTCAAAATACTAACAGATTTTGAGCAAAGTTCTTAGTTATACCTTATTTCTAAGATGTACTGAAGTGAATCAAACTTTAATCTTTATCTGATATTTAGCTTACTGCACACACATACACTCCATATGAATGATGAAAATTACTGTGGTGATAAATGTGGTTTTAGATGAACAGGTTAAGTGTCACTTGTATAAATTCTGAGGACAAGTTATGATGAAAGTTCTGATGATTAAATTCTGAAGAAACGAAATCAGAACTTGTGTGAAGTATTACAGAAATAGTCATTCACATTTCGAGTTAAGGAATCATATTCTGATGTCTGTTAAGTTCTGATATAAGTCTTAGTTCTGATATTAAATCCTAATTATTTACTTGACTTATTTATGGTTAAAATCTGAAACAGTCATATTTAAAAATCAGAATATGTTTGGGTGAGATATTAACAGAATTATCTACTCAACCACCTCAAACTTCTCAACCTCAACCTTCAGATCCTACAGTGCAACCTTCATCTTCTAAACCTAAGAGGACTAAGAAAGTACCTCAGACACAACAGATGAGAAGGATATTCATTTTGCGAGATGAATCAGATGCTGAGGAACAGGTTCCTGTCACAGAACCTGTTATTATAGAAGCTGAGAAGGTCTCTTCTCAGAAGGATGTTGATATTGGGAGTTCCAAGCCCCTAAAAAGGCTTAGAAAGCGTAATTCTGATGATACAGCTCCTAAAGACTCCTCAAAAGCTAAAAGATTCAAATCATTAGCAAAAAGGCCTGAAGATTCTGGCAAAGGAATGGAAGCAACAGCTAAGGAAGGGGGTCAGGAATCTCTGATCTCACAAGACCCTGTTGAAGCTCACAATTCTCCTAGTGCTAATCCAGACCTTCATGCAACTCATCAATCTCCAGTACATGCTGATAACCAGGGGCCAAGTGATGAAATTGACATCCATAACTTGGAAGTGCCTCAGGTTTTGCATCTAGAAGCTCCATCAGCTCCAATCACTCCACCACCAACACCATTTCTTGATGCTGATTTTAATCCAGAATTACCTACAACACCTTCTCTGCATCTAGATACTGAAGATCAGATTTTAGGTGAACATCAGAATATGGTTGTTGATTAGAACTTAATTGAAGATCAGCCCTTAGAGGATGATGTTGAAGCCTCAATAGCCTCTCATACTATTCTTTTATCAGAAGAAGTTGTTGATGCTGATTCTATAAGCTCTGATGCTGCTAATAATGAAGTTACTGGTGAAGCTGCTGCTACAAATGTAGATACTGATATAGCTGGTCCATCTGGACATGCACCTCCACAAACTGTTCATAAAGCTGAGATAGTCAAGAAGTTTGTTACAGGGGAAGCACCAGTACCTTGGAGTGAAACTCCTAGAGGACAGGAGTGGACTAAGGAGTGGAACACAGTTACCTTTGTTCCTTCTGAAAAGATTCTTGATGAGCATCTTGTAAAAGTTGATGAAATGCTGATCAATGATGATTTTAAGACACATCTGCGAGTTACTGTATTGAGTACAAGGCACCTTCAAGTTCAACACTCAATAACTTATGACAAGGTGAATAAAATTCAAGAAACCTTGATCTAGCAAGATATGAATCTGAAACTTGAAAAGAAAAGGTTTTTCCAACCTACCTTTGACAGAATTGCCTATATTGAGAAAATCCAAGAGAAGCAACAGTCTCAGATTGATGAAATTTTGAAGAATCAAGCTTCTCATCAAAATCAACTTAATGAGATCCAATCCTCAGTGGAATTGCTTGTCTCTTTTCTTTTACCTGCTGATGCCAAAAAGGGGGAGAAAGTATTTAAGTCCAAATGCAAACCTATTAAGACACTGAAGGGAAAGGATGATGGAAAAGATGATCTGGGAAACTCTGGAATGGGTGGAGGTCATGGTCAAGGTAAAGGTCTTTCATCAAGTAGAACTGGAACTACAAGTCAAAGAACAAGTTCTGATACTGGGAGAAGAATAACTTCTGATACTGGTAAAAGGATAAGTTCTGATGAACATCTGAAACTTGATGAGGAAATTTCAAGACAGTTATTTCTGAAAAAAAATCCAGGAATGGACTTTGAGAGTCTAAAGGAAGAGGAAGCTAGACTTAAGTTAGAAAAATTAAACTTCAAATCTGAAGCTTCTGTTATTGAAAAGAAAATTCCTAAGGCTAAAGGCATTGTGATAAAAGAAAGGGTAAATCCTGATGCAACCAAGGCCAAATCATAAATGCAGATAGATCCAAGGTCCAAGGGCAAAGAAAAAGTTGGTGAACCTGTAAAGGTTTATCTACCTCCTATGGATGAAGAAGTATCTGTTGAAGATGTTAATCTTACTCTAGTTTCAAAGAAGATTTCTCAAACAACCTCTGACATGGCTCAAGTTGTTCAGAGTTAAGATATAATAAGTTCTGATATGACATTGAAGCAAGCAACCTCTGACATAGCTCAAGTTGGCTTGATATCAGAAGATAAGTTAAAGGAAACCTCTGACATTGCTCATGTTAAATCCTCAAGGTTACTCCTACCAGGATTCACTAAAGCTAAACAGACTCAACCTTTGAAAACTCCGACAAGTGGTTTTGAAGCAAGAGTTGTTACAGAAAAGGAAGCAAGAGATAAATCTGGATTGGGTAGTGCTGATGAAAGAAGAGTGTAGAACACAACCAATAATCCAACTTCCTTAAGTGAACCAGGTGTTGGAGCAACTCCTGAAAGATTGAATCAGCTTGAATCTGTACAGATGGTTTACCATACCTTCTTGAAAGAACACATCTTGTTATATTTCATGACAGATGGAAGGGTTTACCACATAAGGGAGAATGTTATACCACTGAAGTATTTTAAGGAATTAGAGCATATTCTATTCTTACTTCAAGTGAAGAACAGATTAATAGAAAGTGCTGCAAATTATTTGAAGACTCAAATTCAGAGACAGAAGAAGCTTTATTCTGTTAAGTCTGACAGCACATAATGTCCCAAGTACAGAGATCACAAGGGTGATATTGTCGAGATGAATCCTAACCCTGCTAAGATTATAACTACATTTCTGGGTTATAAGGCTGTAGAATTCAATCTTGAGTCTGACAAGGCATATTTGATCAGACTGGATCAGGACATAAGGAAAGCTAAAATAAATGATCTCAGGGCTGCTATCTTTCAAATTGGTGAAGATACAGTTGAATTGAAGAATGCTAAAAGGAGGATGATTGAAGAACTTAAATATGCTGAGAGATGTTCGTTAAAGAACTATCTCAGAACAACTCTTGATATTAAAGAGATCGGTAATTGAAGCCAAGTCAAGATCTACAACTGCTCAAATTCTGATGTGTATACAGACTGGAGCTGTTATCGCAAGTTAAAGTTGGAAAAGCTTTAAGGACTGTAAGTTGTAGTTATCTAGTCAAATTCTCATGCATTTGTACTTAATTTTTTTGACATCATCAAATATCTGTTAAACTTGTATATTATGCTAATTTACAAGTTGGGGGAGATTGTTAGATATATTTGATAATGTCATGATTAATGTGATTTATGTTTAGTTTTCAGATCTTACTTAAACAAGACAAATCAGTACTTAACTGGATATCAGTACTTATACTGAAGTCAGAACTTAAGTTATCAGGAGGTATTTATCAGAAGATAATATCAGGACTTAAAGGAGACTTTCAGATAAGGAAGGCGACTGATTAAAAGGAAAGAAGATCAAGACAAACGCAAGAAAAGATATGCATGAAGAAGGAATTCTATGAAGAATAGAATACTTGGAAGAAAAGATATCTGATTGATATATTTTAGGAAGCATAATTATATTCCATATCAATTAGCGATTATCTTGTAACTATGTAGTATATAAATACAGACATAGGGTTTACACTATAAGTGTTATCATTATCGAGAATAATATTCATTGTAACCCTAGCAGCTCTCGTGATATTTGTTCATCACTGAGAGAGGACAGTTCCATATTGTAATAGAGTTTATTATATTGAATAAAGTCTATTTTCTGTTACTTGAGTTCTTTAATTCGATTTAATTGTGATAAACACTGTATTCAACCCCCTTCTGGTGTTTAACTGATATGTTGGTTGTTGATAGCTATCACCGTGACGTGCCCACGTACCCTTCTTTGGCGGGTTATGGAGTGTGCATGTGCTAGCTGGGACCCCCCCTCAGGGTGATCCTGGTGTTGGACTGGATCCAGGTAGGCAGGTGATCCAGGTCATGGGCTGGACCCTGGTTAGGAGATGATCCAGGTCATGGGTTGGATCCTGGCTGGGAGACGATCCAGGTCATGGGTTGGATCCTGACTGGGAGATGACCCAGGTCATGGGTTGGATCCTGGATGGGAGATGATCCAGGTCCTGGGTTGGATCCTAGCTGGGAGATAATCCAGGTCCTGGGTTGGATCCTGGATGGGAGATGATCCAGGTCCTGGGTTGGATCCTGGCTGGGAGATGATCCAGGTCCTGGGTTGGAGATGATCCAGGTCCTGGGTTGGATCCTGGCTGGAAGATGATCCAGGTCCTGGTTTGGATCCTTACTGGAAGATGATCCAGGTCCTGGGTTGGATCCTTGCTGGGAGATGATCCAGGTCTTGGTTTCACCCTGAGCCTGGGTCTCTCCACTTCACTACTCTGAGTGAGGGGAGTCTTGGTCCACCAGCTGATCCTGTCTCACCCTAGATCTGGGTTGGGCCCTAGCCAGGTTGCTTATACCCTATCATTTTCCCCCTACTCCCCCATGCAGATTTTCTGGATGAGGGAGTAGAGAAGTGTTATGTAGCAGTTGTCTTGTTGAAAAATTTATGCTTCTTTCTTGCCCCCCAATCCAGATCTGGTAAGTAGAGACCAATCCGAATTAAGGTAGAGGAAATTGGTTGCCTTGACAAAATTTCTTCTTCTTTCTTGCCCCTAATCTGGATCTGGTGTAGTAGAGACCAATCCGAATTAAAGTAGAGGAAATTGGTTGCCTTGGAAAATTTTTTGCTTCTTTCTTACCCCCCCCCCCAATCCGGATATGGTGTAGTAGAGAGCAATCCGGATTAAGGTAGAGGAAATTGGTTGCCTTGGAAAAATTTCTACTTCTTTCTTGCCCCCGAATCCGGATTTGGAAATTTCTGCTTCTTTTCTTACCCCCCCCCCCAATCCGGATCTGGTGTAGTAGAGATCATTCCGGATTAAGGTAGAGGAAATTAGTTGCCTTGGAAAAATTTCTGTTTCTTTCTTGCCCCCCAATCCGGATCTGGTGTAATAGAGATCAATCCGGATTAAGGTAGAGGAAATTGGTTGCCTTGGAAAAATTTCTGTTTCTTTCTTACTCCCCAATCCGGGTCTGGAAATTTCTGCTTCTTTCTTGCCCCCCAATCCGGATCTGGAAATTTTTGCTTCTTTCATACCTCCCAAACCGGATCCGGTGTTATAGAGATCAATCCGGATTAAGGTAGAGGAAATTGGTTGCCTTGGAAAAATTTTTGCTTATTTCTTGCTCCCCAATCCGGGTCTGGAGTTGTAGAGGCCAATCCATATTGAAGTTAGAGGAAATTGGTCCCCGTAGAAAAATTTATGCTTCTTTGTTGGCCCCCAATCCGGGTCTAGAAATTTCTACTTCTTTGTTTGCCAAGAAAATGATCTAGATGCATAGCAGTTGTTAGGAACCCGGATTTGGATACATATCTGGGTTGGTTGCTGTTATTGTTGGCTTCCAATCCTGGTATGGCATCATACCTGGGTTGGTGTTTTCTTTTAACGTTGGCTTCCAATCCGGGTATGGCACCCTAACCGGATTGGTGTTTGCTTTTTCTTGTTTGTGTACTTAGAAAATGATTTAAGTACATAGTAATTGTCTTCAACCAGGATCTGGATACCTATCCGGGTTGGTTGTTATTATTGTTGGCTTCCAATCCGGGTATGGCACCATATTTGGGTTGGTGTTTGCTTTTAAAGTTGGTTTCCAATCCGGGTATTGCACCATAACCGGATTGATGTTTGCTTTTACTTGTTTGTGTACTTAGAAAATGATCTAAGTATATAGTAATTGTCTTTAACCCGGATCTGGATACCTATCCGGGTTGGTTGCTATTATTATTGGCGTTACTATTATTGTTGGCTTCCAATCCGGGTATGGCACCATACCTGGGTTGGTTTTTTTTTTTAAAGTTGGCTTCCAATTCGGGTATGGCACCATAATCGGATTAGTGTTTGTTTTTTCTGGTTTGTGTACTTAGAAAATATTCTAAGTACAAAGTAATTGTCTTCGATCCGGATCGGGAAACCTATCCGGGTTGTTGTTGGCTTTAATATTAACTTCCAAATTGTTGCTTTTGATGTTTGCTTTCAACCCCGGTGTGGTTGTTTGTCCGGGTAGAAGTATGCTTTTCTTGCGGTAATTGTTAAAATAAGAATTGGGTGGGAAAAAATCTTTTCATTAATTTGAAATTTTCTTCATACAAAATATTGGATCATAGATTGGTTGCTTGCTATAGGCTACAAGGTTTTTGGTTGCTTTTATTCAGTGGTGTTCAATCTGGTTCTTGCCTAGGCTCTTTGGCATGCCTAGGTGGACCGGGATCGCTTTTTGATTCTGTCTTAGGACCCAGTCTTTGAAATATTGGAGTGTTTTGCACCACATTGGTCTGCTGGGCTTGTTGACTTTGCTTGAACTTCTTTTCCTGATGGTAACCCCCTTTCGGTCGGTCATCAGAAGTTTTGTTCCTGGATCCTCCATTCTGATTCATTCTCATTGCCTGGAGAACATTTGTTTCCTTTATGAACCTGGCTGCCATAGAGTAGGAAGCGGCTAGGCTTTGTGGCTCTTTGTTTATCAGCTCTACAATGTACCTCTCATTGGGTTCTGGATCCAGGTTCCTCCGAATTATGCTTAGAGCCTCCCTCTCATCAAGATTCAAGACTTTGTTGATGGCTTCCTGGAATCTAAGCATATAAGTTGAGAGTGCTTCGTTGTCGTACTGGAGGATTGTTTCCAGCTGACACATGTGTATTTCGTGTTTCTTATTGGCTCTGAATCTTCTAAAGAAGGCCCCCCTGAACTCTTTCTAGGAGTGGATGCTTCGTGACGGGATCCTGCTGAACCATCTTTAAGGCCCCCTTTGAGGGTCGAGACGAAGAACCTGGACTTGGTTAAATCGTTGTAGTAATATATTTGGGCGATTTGTTTAAAGTAATTGAGGTTCTCTTCCGGATCCCCCAATCCATCAAAAGAGTCAAAGTTGTAATGTTTGAGATTTTTCTGTCCACGGATGGCTTCTAAGGAGTGACTGAATGGTGTAAGAGTTTCCCCAATCTCCAATCCGGAATCTTTTTCCATTTTTTGTTGGAGCTCATAAATCATATCTTTTAGATCCTTCTGGCCCTCCTCTTCGTCATCAGAAATGACCTCGGGGGTAGGGTCCCTCCGGGTCCTCTTGCCTTTTGTCTTAGCTAGGAGCCTCTCCTCTTCCAGCTGCATCCTTTTCTGGATCTTTAGCTCAAGCTTTGCCTCTTCTTCTCTTCTTATTTGTTCCCTCATTTCTTCCAATTTTTTCTTCTTGGTAGCTTCTCTCTCCTTCTTAGTAGGCTCTTTTTATTCTTTTTTTCCTTAGCTCCAATTCGGTCGAAGACAGATCTCCTAGATTGTTGAGAGTCCCCAAACTCTTCTTGATCATCCTCTTGCTCATATTCTACCTGAGCCCGGGCTTGTTCATCTCTGTAGAGCCTGATTGCTTCAGCAAGTTCATAGCTTGTTAAGTTAGCCATATGCTCCTCTACAACTGGAACATTGGTGTACTTGTACTGATTGAGCTCTATGACATTTCTGGCATCCCTGAACGGAGTATGCTGCGTCAGTGGTTGCTCCTGGAGGGTCTCCCTGTCTCCTCCACGTTCTTGAGCTTGAGAGGGGTCATTTTCCTGAATATGGGTACTGGCGGAGGGCCTACCAGTGGTACTTTTTCCTGGTCTTGCCATTACCACAATTGTACAAACAACTGACCAAGATTTGATGCTAAAAATATGGATCTAAGGTTGCTTTTTTTTTAAGATTACAAAAAATTCCCAGAATAACAACAAACAAACTTTCTGGGCTTTGCTAACAATACTACTAAACAAGAACAACAAGCTCTAGAACACAAAGAAATTATGCAAGCTAAAGCAGTTCTGGGTTTTAAAACTATCAAGACTATCAAACCCCAGGCTTCAAGACTATCAAGGTTATCAAACCCTAAACAATCAAAATTAACAAAGGAGGGCGGGCTCACACAAACGTGGCCTAAAGTAATGAGCTCACACAAACGTGGCTAAAATGAACATTCATATTTAAGAAAGGGTATGGTTGCTTTTGTTCTTACAGGTTTAAGATGTGAACTCTCTTAAGAGTTTGTTGATGAAGGTGAATCCAGGGGCACCGAGACCCAAGGATGGAGGCCCCTCCTTCTAGCGCCAAATGATAACTCCGGTGAGTGGGCGACTCCATTCAATGCCATTTCTGGACCTTCTGTGCGTGAATGAGGTGTAGCTGCTGGTTGGGCGCCTACAAAACAACACCGGAAGGGGGTTTGGCCCCCACGGTGCCTCCGGCGTAAGAATAAGTAGCTGGTTGGGGAAGATGAAGATAGAGAGGACTTAGGTGGTTGTGTGTGTAGGCTGAGTCTATGAGAGTCTGTGTAATGAAAGTGTTATTCTAACCCCTAAACCCTTCATCTTTGGGGGTATATATAGCCCAAAGGTAGGGTTTAGGGGTTGATACCTCTAGATCAGGGCCGTTGGTTGCTGGAGGCAGAGAACGCCTGGCTTGGGTGAATTGCGTACACGTGTCCAGGTGAGGACCACCTTCATGGTATCCTAACGTTACTCTGAAACACGCCGTGTTTGTCTGATATGTTGGTTGTTGATAGCTGTCACCGTCACGTGCCCACGTACCCTTCCTTGGCGGGTTGTGGAGTGTGCATGTGCTTGTTGGGACCCCCCTCAGGATGATCCTGATTCTGGACTGGATCCAGGTAGGCAGGTGATCCAGGTTATGGGCTGGACCCTGGTTAGGAGACGATCCAGGTCATGGGTTGGATCCTGGTTGGGAGACGATCCAGGTCATGGGTTGGATCCTGATTGGGAGATGACCCAGGTCATGGGTTGGATCCTGGCTGGGAGATGATCCAGGTCCTGGGTTGAATCCTATCTGGGAGATGATCCAGGTCTTGGGTGGGATCCTGGATGGGAGATGATCCAGGTCCTGGGTCGGATCCTGGCTGGGAGATGATCCAGGTCCTAGGTTGGATCCTGGGTAGGAGATGATCCAGGTCCTGGGTTGGATCATGGCTGGGAGATGATCCAAGTCCTGGTTTGGATCCTTGCTGGGAGATGATCCAGGTCCTGGGTTGGATCCTTGCTGGGAGATGATCCAGGTCTTGGTTTCCCCCTGAGCCTGGGTCTCTCCACTTGACTACTCTGAGTGAGGGGAGTCTTGGTCCACCAGCTGAGCCTGTCTCACCCTAGATCTGGTTGGGCCCTAGTCAGGTTGCTTATACCCTATCATACAAAGTAATTTATTTTGCGATTTTTATGATAATTATATATGCATATCTCTTTTTCAATGGTCCCACAAGATATTAAGAATAGTGTTGTTGCTGGTGATAAGGCTCATGTGCTTGATGTTACTCAGTTTATGTATTTTAAGGTCCTTGGTAAGGGGTCTGTATCGTAATCGATTGTCGTTAAGATTTAGGGTTCTTGAGTGTAGATTATGATTGAACTTGTTTCAAAGATTGCTGAGAAGAAGATTAAGGAGGCTGGTGGTGCTGTTGTGCTTACTACTTAGGTTTGATTTGTGTTTTTCATTGATTAAAAAGATTAAGTGTTTTGTAAATTTGTCGTGGTACTTTTACCTTTACTCATTGCGTTGTTACCTTTACTCGTTGCGGTTATATTCATGTTGCATTGGTGTTTTTTTGTAATTGTGTCGATGTGAGTCAAGGCATCATGTTACTTCTGTTTATCCTCTCCTCTACGAAGACGGGGTATTAACTCTATTCATCTGAGCATTGAGTTGTAAAGGAGTTTTACACCTTGAGTTGAATTTATTGAGGCTCAAATTGAGGATTCTTTTTCAACTCAGTGTTCAACTGAGTGGCAATGTACAGACATATCTTGTGTTTACTTTGATCATGTCTGCTTTATGTCAAATTATGCGGAGAACTTAAAGATGTGAGAAGATATTAATTTCATCACAGGAACACACGCACCCACATCCACGCACACACTCTTTCACACAGATGTAATAATGTATTTATATGTGTGTATCATATGCATCCCTTCAATTAGTATATAGAACATTTAGTATTGAACGTTTAAAACTTCTGAGTCGTTACTTTTTTTAGGATAATTTCATCTGTTTGTTTCCTTTCTTTCCAAGAGGGCTGAATATCTAAAAAATCTCCTTGATTAAACACCCAAATGAAGCCTGAAGGCAATATTAAAACTGAGAACTTGGTTTGTATTTCACTAACCGAAGCTGCAACATGGTAGAAGTGGTAATTACTACTTGTTGTTGAGAAGACTTTTTGTCTTTAGGTTTAAATGAAGTTACTGACAGTTTCATGTTTTTTGCGATTCCTATTTGTAACTGGGACCTAGGTTTCCTAATAATAGTTGTTAAAGATACTAATGAACCTTAAGGTTTCTTAGGTGTAGACTTTCTCATGGTAGTCGTTCTCACTTTTAGCTCATTGTTGCTAGTTTGGTGCACCTAGATTAGCGCCTAAGCCAACAGATGGGTCTCACTTACCATCCAACAATTTCTTCCAAGTTAAGTGCTTGATCATTATATTATAATTATATTCAAATTTGTTATACATATGGAAGAGTATGACCTTGATTGTGTGCCTCTTTAGAAATTGCATATAATGAAAATATGTAAATCTTTCTTTACCAATATGCCTCTTAAGTTTGGTCGTCGTCCTGATTGAGTTTATGAATATATTTTATTGGTTATAAGCTGATCTTTGTTGGTGATTTGCAGATAGAGTCTCTGTCTCTTACCTTTCACGGACATGATCTCATTGTCAATTCTGAGCTGGAGCTTAATTATGGAAGGTTTGTGTTTTCCCCTGTTATTATGTAACTCTTAATTACTGTGGCTATATGCAACCCATATCTGCACACTCATGCATCTTATACTTCTTAGGCGGTATGGCTTGCTTGGATTGAATGGCTGTGGAAAATCTACTCTCCTTACTTTCATTAGGCGTCGAGAGATTCCAATATCAGAACACATGGATATCTTTCATCTTATAAGGGATATTGAAGCTTCTGATATGTCTTCACTGGAGGCTGTGAAAAATTGCGGTTGCTGGTATCATTATATTTATTCTCGAGAATAATTCGGAATGTTGAGAATCGCAGGGATATTATTCGAGTATAGTCTACTGCCTATGTAATGTGTTGCCTTTATGTAAAAATTCTTATCTAAAATGATTAGTATAGGAATTTCATTTTAACTTTACAATGTTGTGTATTTGACATTTTTTGTTTTTGATATCGTCATTGTTGTATATCCGAATGCTTTAATGATAATTGAAGTTTTGGTTTTTTATATGTGATTGATTCTGCTTGTTTTTATTTTTGATATTTTTGGTGCATATATATGTATATATAATAATTAAATATGTAATCACAGACATCGGTTACTCACTGATGTCTTAGTACATTTAATATATCGTTTCCATCTACAGAAGCGTTGTTGCATATGTTAACTGACATCGTTTCTTATTTTTTTACATCGGTTACCAAACGATGTCCGAGTATGTGTTTAACACATTGATTACTAACTGATATCTTAGTATGCATAATACATCGGTTTTTAGTAACTGATCTTCCTCTAGAGCCATTAGGGCACTTTATTTTCATGGGTCTCCACTCGTCCTTCGTTGAATCGGGTATAATCAATTAATTACAAGTTCGGTTTCGAATACTACAAATCATGTATTGTGTTGTCGTTAATTTCAATTATATCGTTTGTGCTTGGGCAAGTCAATATAATGTTGGAATTTCTACTGACAACCCTAAAAATAAGTAGTATGATAATTTAATTTTATATTATGTAATTATTTTTCTTGAGTCTGTAAAAATGTTAAGTAGATTAGACTTGAGGATTTTTCTTTGAACAGACATTAAGCTAAGGAATAAACTCTAGAGGAAGATCAAGTACTGATTATGCCTCGGAGAAAAGTATAGCAGCTTGGATTTGAATAATGTTGTTTTAGGAAATATATTTTAAGTCAGATTTTGACAAGTCGCATATCAAGGAATATCAAGAAGTATGTCGAGAAGTACAAAATAACTTGTAGGGAAGTCCGAAAAGATATTGATAAGTCAATATGCATGTAGAGATCTCAAATATTGACAAGTTAAAAGGTCCATGTAGCGAACTTAAAATATCAACAAGTCATTTTTTATGTAGAGATCTAGAGATGTCGATAAGACAAATCTTCATGTAGAGAAGTAGAGATATTGACAAGTCTAAAGTCTATATAGAGAACTGGAGATGTCGACAAGTCACTCTACTTGTAGAGAACTGGAGATCTCCACAAATCAAAGACACATGTAGAGAACTCAAATATCGATAAGTCATTTTACTTATCGATATGTGACATCTCTATAGAACAAAAAGACATCTCGATAAAGAACTTCATAATTCAGAATGCAGACAAGTTAAAGATTCAAGATTATCAGTCAACAAACAATTCTATCAGTGAATTGGAAAGACTATAAAAGCAGCTTGAAGAATTCAAGATCAAGGGCCAAGATTCACTGCACAAAGGAGGGTCACAGACGTATTAGATTCCGCACAGATTTGCTAACACTAGAAATGGAAAATATACAAAGTAGCCTTGGAAACTGTGTTAGTCCATTTTAGTTCAAGTTTTGTAATCATGTGTATATTGATCTATAAAGCATGTCACGGTCCTCTATATAGAGGAAACAAACATATCTAGAAAAAATCTTGAATTCTCTCTCAAGAATTATAGATGGGTATTTAATTTTTAAGAACACATATTTGTAGTAAAACAAATTTAATTTTACTAAATCAAGTGAGTTTTTGATATTTTCTTGTGTGTTTTGCATTAGCATTTTATCTCTACATATTCATACAAACTGTTTTGTTCCATAAGCCATTAAGATTATCCAAATCCAAGAAAACACATATACTTCCCCCGTATTGTATTTCATACCTAACATTAGGTGTTACGAACAATCATATATTTTTAAATAATAGCTTAATTTATGTATATCACATGTATGTAAATATGTGTCTGAATTAGTAGCTTAATTTTTGGTGGGTTTGCTGCTAGATGGTTCCTATAAATTTGTAAAATCTTGAGTAGATGCGCTATAAATGATTTAAAAAACTACCTTTGTACTACATGTTGGATAAGTTTTTTTATTATATTAATTAAGTAGTGCAAATACATTTTTTCAAAAATATTCTTAAATTAGAGATACGGTATTTGTTTCTATATTTACATATACAAAAAAGAACCTTTAAATTAATTGCTAGAACAAGAACTTTGAATTATATATAGAAAATATGATATGTAGCTATTTAGATGTATTTTATAGAACTTACAAAATAATTTGACTAATTATTAAATATTATTGTATTTAAAGACGATTGATAATCCATTATGTATTGATGGTCTTTTGAGACATCATCAAACATTAATATCTATCATTCTGAAATAACTTCAATGATTTAGAAAATTTGATTTTTTGAGGAATAAGATTTTAAATTTATTCTTTGTACTTGAATTATCTGACTTGGTACTTATCCTGATTAACTATGTTAGAATTGTTCAGTTCAAGTACCTTTTTTCTTGCATGTTTTATTAATGACGGTAGGAATTATGTATGTTGTAGATAAAAGACTTACTTACATAACATGGAACTCTAACTGATAAAGATAGGTTGCAGGGAATTTTTAGAATATATATAGTATTAAAATATTTTTTAATATCGAGATTTGTGAAGATAACTTGTAGGATGGGTTACGATATTCTTTAAATTTATATAAAAGCTTTAAACTTTAGTTAACAAATTATAACCTGAAAAATACATTGATTTGCAGTTAGTTTTGATGGATCGTAAATGGGTAAATGTAGACCGGTTATCATAAGAATATAAAAATGGTGTGAAAGAATTTTGTAAATATCTAGTTAAACATGTTAATTAATGATACCGAGTTCATCGTGTGTCCTTGTCAAAAATGTTTGAATGTTATAGAATTTGATGGTCTGGACAAGTTGCAGGAACACTTAGTGTGTGAAGGAAATGATAAACCTTATACATGTTGGACCTATCATGGTGCAAAAAAAGGAGAACGTAGATCAAGTAATTTGAATTCAAACCATCACTTTACAGATAGAGTGGATACCAAGGTTTTTGGAGACACTAAGGGCAGTAATATTAGTGATAAAAATGAAATACCCAATGATTTTAATGAGGAAGAGCTACGTGATCATCCTGATATGCATGAAAAGTTAAAGGATAATGCCACTTTACCATTGTGGTCGGGTTGCACCAAGTTTTCCAAATTATCGGCTGTATTGACTTTGCATAATTTAAAAGTTGGACATCAAGTTTCTGGTGTGTTCTTCACACAAATGCTTATAGCTGTTAGTGAACTTTTACCCGATGGTAATATCCTCCCTCGTAGAACGTACGAGGCTAAACAAATGCTCATATCTATTGGATTAGTACATTGAAGGAATCATGCATACCCTGATGATTTTAATCTATATAGAAGGAGTATGCAGAGTTTGACGAATGTCCCAAGTGCTCATTAAAACGTTACAAAATTGGAAATTCTCCAGCCAAGGTTATGTAGTACTTTTCATTATTACCCAAGTTTAGGCGATTATATGTTAGAGCAGAAGATGCTAAAAATTTAACATGACATTATGATGCTCGAATTAATGATGGGTTGTTGAGAAACCCTTCTGATTTACCTTAGTGGAAGACAGTTGATGATATACATAAGGATTTCGGGAAAGAACCAAGAAAATCTTTTCCTAGCACTTTCAATATATGTAATGAACCCGCACCATCTTCAAAAAAGTTCTTATAGTACATGGCATGTATTTTTCATGATATATAATTTGGCGTCATGGCTTTGTATGAAGCGCATGATAATGTCTACTTTGATATCTGGTCCAATACAACTTGGGAATGACATTGATGTCTATTTTGCACCTTTAATCGAGGACTTAAACTACTATTAGAAGGGGGCATTGAAGTATATGATGGACGTAGAAAAAAATAATTTCAAATAAAGGCCATGTTTATTCGGAACAATAAGTGATTTTCCTGCTTATGCAAATCTTTCCGGGTATAGTGTAAAAAGGCTATTATGCATGTCCTATATGCAGTGACGAGACTCATCATATTAGACTGAAAAATTACATGAGATATGTTTAAATGGGGCATAGGTGGTGGTTGGCACCAAACCATCGGTACAGAAATATGCCTTTAATATTCAACGGGGAAGTTGAAGAACAACATGCTCCTCCTATACCATCAGGTGATGACGAGTTTAAAAAGGTGGAAAATTTAAACATACAGTTTGGTAAGGAGTTTGCAAAGGATGTTCCAACTCGGGGTTGGAAGAAGCATTCGATCTTCTTTAAATTGAGTTATTGGAAGGACCTTTAAGTTGGACATTCCATCGACCTCATGCATGTGCAGAAAAATGTTTTTGACAGCCTAGTTGGTACTTTGTTAAGTGTCAAGGGTAAAACTAAAGATGGTCTAAATGCATGGATGGATATGATGGAGATGGGGATAAAAAATGGACTAGGCCCTGTGGAGAAGCCAGGAAAAAAACCCTATTTACCTCCTGCCGCTTATACTCTATCTAGAGATGAGAAGAGAGTGTTACTGCAAATACTTTATTCTATCAAGGTGCCAGAAGGATACTCATCAAACATCAAGAGTCTTATTTTTTCAATTGACTTCAATTAAAGGGTTTGAAATCACATGATTTTCATGTCATAATGGAGAATTGTTTCCAATTTCTATACGTTCTCTCTTACCTGAAAAGGTGTGAATAACTATCAAAAAATTGTGTTGGTAATTTAAATCTATGAGTAACAAAGTCATTGATCCAAGAAGGATATTGTATCTATAGCGACAAATTATTGAGACACTTTGTGAGGTTGAGATGTATTTTCCAACATCCTTCTTTGACATCATGGTTCATCTGACCTTGCACCTAATTTATGAGACTAGGATGTATGGTCCTGCTCGTATGAGATGGATGTATCCGGTCGAAAGATATTTAAAATTTTGAAAGAATATGTGATAAATAGGTCTGGACCAGAGGGTTGCATAGCAGAATGCTATTTATTAAAAGAAGCAAGAGAGTTTTGGTCAGAATTTATTCCAAACGTAAAGGCAACTGGTCTTCCAAGTGATCGTCACAGTGGTAGGATTGACAGTGAAGTTGTAATTGGTGGTCAACAATTTGAGATCGATCGGACACAATGGCATTGTGCGCACCTTTATGTTTAACACAACACCATTGATGTTGTTCCTTCTGTAGACTTGCATAAGCAAACCATCAGGGAAGAACATCCAAGAAGAGGTGCTAACCGGATATAAGTGGAACACAATCGCACATTTGTTGATTGGTTCAAAACTTATGTTGCAAATAAGTTAATTGAAAATAACGAATCAATACCATATCGAGTTAAATGGTTATCAAGATGTCCTGATTTATTTTTGTATTCTTATAAATGTTATCTTATGAATGGGTACACCTTTAACACAAGGGAACATGATGCAAGGAGCATAATGCAGAATAGTGGAGTTTCAATTACTGATACGACACTACACCAATCATCAAGTAATAAAAAAGAACCAGTTTTAGATGAGACCGCATACTTTGGAAGGATTAAAAATATTTGGGAGCTCGATTATGTTTGATTTAGAGTACCTGTGTTTGATTGTGATTGGGTTAACAATGTCGGAGGCGTACAAGTTGAAGCCTTCGGGTTTATACGGGTAATCTTGCAAATATTGGGTACAAAGATGATTCGCGGATAATGGCAACACAAACCCATATGTTACTGATCCGGTTGATAAGAAGTGGTCCATTGTTGTCTTTTCAAACAAACTCAACACTTATCAAGTCAGTGATGGTGTAGATATAGAACTTGATAATATTGATGATCCTTTTGTTGGAATGAATTTTCACACCAATATGGACAGAGGTGATGATTATAAATGTTTTTACTCCGGAAATGATCATGATGAGGGTGAATACGTGAATCCTGAATTTTACAATATGCATAGGCACGAAACATCAAAGGCGAACAAAAAACGCAAAAGAAAAATTAAATCTAAGAAATGTATGTATGTTTTCTTATTATACAAGCTAGTCTCATAAATTGGTCTTATATTATTTATTCTGTTTATTTTAAATTATGTACTTTTATTATCTGGTACTATAAAACTGCCTAATTTGATTATGCTTTTGTTTAATACTATATAACAATTTTGTGTTGACTAGAGCAAACTAATATCTTAAATTTAGTAAGTGTTTATTTTTCTGTAAACCTGTGCAGTGGTCTTCTATTAATTGTTGTGTTTTCTTTGTTTAGGATCGTGATTAGTATAAGTGTACTATAAAATATTCATATTAGATTATGCTTCTTTTTAATATAAGAATTTTGTATTGACTAGAGGAAACTAGTAAATTCAATTAAGTATCAACAACTGTATTTATTTTTGTTTATAAACTTGTGTACACATCTTGTATTAAATTTGTATTTCTTTGTTCATTTTTTGTTCATGATTATGACTGTTGAATCCTCTAGTGCAAGTGGTGCTGGTGGAACCAGGGATGCTTGTGCCACCCAAGTGGGAAGAAGTCGTGCAATAGGTAATTAAAAATATATAATTATTGACACTATGTAGGAGATTTTTATTTACTTGTACTAGATATCTCTAATGTGTTTTAGGTTAATTGGAATGAAATAGGACAACCAATTGGTAAAGTGTCAATGATATTAGTACATTTTGTCGATTGTTATGCAAGAAGGAATATCCCAATTACATGCGATGATTGGCGCAAAATGGAACCGAAGACTATAAAATAGAATTTATGAGATGAAGTTAAGGTACAATATGTTCTTCTCCAATGTTATTTTTGGTTAAAATTAGAGCAAGGTCAGGAGAACATTTAAATGGTTAAAATTTTAGCTTTCTTGGCTTTGCATATTTCATCGCTTTTTAGTACATAAAAACCAGTAGAACACTCCATCACATTTCGCCATTTTATTGTAAAATCCTAAAATAAATCAACCCCTTTGTTTTGCTTATTTTTCCTGAAACACGGTAAAAGTGGCCTTCTACATATTTTTAAGCTTTCTACAAATTTTATATATTTACAACAAGGAAAATGTGGCTTTTGTTTTGTATTGATCAAGCACTTTAAACATGTCTATCGTACAAGGTTAAATTCTCAACAAAGTGTTAAATTATTTAAATTCTCAATAGTCTGTGACACATATGTACAAGATGTGATTACCAAATAAGAATCTTTTAAGAAATATATTTCATAATTTTTTATTGCATTTTTCAGATTTTCTAATTATTTGTATTTACATTCAATGACTTTTCACTTCTCCTGCCTTTAAATAGAAAGTTAGGCATGATTATAAGTGCAACATGTCTGTTAAATTATGAAGGCTTGACAACTACATGATACAACATAAATATCCATATACGTCAATTGCATTTAAAATATTTTTATGTTTTAAAACATTGAATGATTTATTGTAAACAATTGTGTAGGAAACTTTTAGTGGGGTTGAAGATGAACATTGGAGAAAGATAATTGATCGTGCTGGTAACCTGCAATTACAATTTAGAACTAGATTGAGGAGTCTTGCTCGATATAAAAATGGTAACTACTCTACTTTACCACCCAAGTTGTACGCACACCTATCGACAGTAGGACCTTAGTGGAAACCGTTTATTGGAAATTCATTGAAAGAATAATTCAATGTATACTTTTTTCCCTTTCTTTAGTAGTTTGTTATTTAAAAAAAATTACTTTTTTTGCATATTATATTTCACTAACCATTTAATTATAGGAACAAAGTGAAAAAATAAAGAAAAAGATTTGGGAATGGAGGCACGATATAAGAAGGCATGTGTTGGCTACGTGCATATTAGAGAAAAAATTGTAAGTTAAACAAGCAAGTAACTTAGTCTGGTTGCTTTACAATTCTTTTCGAATTGTTGCCACAACAGGATTCCATAAATTGAAGTACTATTATTTTTATGTAGTACTAATTTTCCGCAAGTTGAAACTGGACATTCTGTTAGAATAAATACAAGGGGTAGCTTGAATATTTTTTTGAGTGCTAATGTTGTTAAGGACAACTTATTTGCTCATCAACAAGTTTGTAAAGCATTAAAATCACAAATGAAAACTTAAATATTTTGCTAGAACCTGCTCTCACTGTAATTGTCAATATCATTTGTAGATATTTAAAAATTACCAACAGAATTAAATAGAAAGCGTAATATAATGTGAATACTTCTGCATGTATACTATATTATTAAGAAATTACTATGGTTCTTTATCATATGAATTAAGAAATTACTTCTAATTAGTCTTCATTATGTGATTAAAGAAGATATAGGTCTAACCATAGAGATCTATAATGTGAACAGCTTCAAGACAAAATTAATGAAGGCAACAAAATCTTGTTGTGACCTGACTAGATATGTGGGAATATGCTAGGCGTGATGTAGATGGTGTAATCAATGATCGTGTTACATTGCAAGTTCTTGAGGATGTGGTAATAATTTTTATTTTTATTATTTTATATACTAATTTCATGCATTGTTGTCTTGCACTATACTACTACAAGTTAAAAATGAGCATAAAACTTTGGTATTTTAAATTGACATATCAGCATATTTTCCCAAACATGAGCTTACTAATATTGGAAATGATGACTTACTTGCTCAAATAATGTCGTTGGAGTATCCAGGATGAATGAGAGGTTTAGGATGGGGTGTAACTAAGGCGTCACTGCAAACATTATCAACTATTAACAAGCTATCTAAATTTAAAAATCATGTTTCTTATTTGATTAATAAAATGAAGGAATCAGGGCCGGCCCTAAGACTTGGTTGGCCTAGTGCGAAAAAAAAATTTAGGGCCCTTTTATAGAAAATTACTAATATGAATATAAAGAAAAAATTCAAAGAACTTTATGATTGAATAGAGTAAAGCAAATGATATCTTATAAACATAAAAAAGTGGCAAAAGTACATCATAAATAAAAAAATTACATACCTTTAAGCCTTGCCTTTCTTCATCCTGATAAAATCTAAAATTTGAAACCGGCAATACATCAGTACTCATCTAAAGTGACCTCTTCTTACATTTTTAGAAGCAAAATCAGCGACTATATGCTCCACATCAGTATATTTTTCTTAATACTCAAAATTGCCAATCCATTCAACCTTTCTTGACTCATACTTGTCCGCAAATAAGATTTAATTAAATTTAACTTTGAAAAACTCCATTATGCAGATGCCACAGTAGGTATAGTTAATAAAATCCTATAAGCAACTAAAATATTTGGAAATATATCAATCTTCTTCACAAATTTTAAGACTCTGAGAGAATTCCATGATGTTTCACAATCATATGCTACACTTGGAAGAATCTCATGTAAGATTTATAATTCTGAAAGTAACCGTTTTGCATCAATATTGCAATCATCACCATCAGTAAAGGTTTCTTCTAGTTTCGTACAACAATTTTTTAGTCCTTCATTATCAAAAGAAATCAGTCGCGATGCATCACACAAAAAAACCAAAAACAGACTCAAAAAGTTCCATTTGTTTGAATCTTATCTTCAGCTGAGAAAGTACCATATCCACTAGTACAAGAAAATAATCAGTTCTATAATTTTTTAACGGAAATTGTTGTTCCCTTTCGGTGTCAGGATTGTCATCAAACTGTCTATTTCTTTTAATCCTACGTTTTATAAGAAAAATAGGTTCAATATCCATTTCATTATCAAGCTCTTTAGCATCAATTATAGATGATGTGAACCCATTTTCTCTATATTTCTCAAAGAAAGAAACCAGCCCTTTTAAACTTGCAATAGCAACATCAAGACGCATATCTCCAGATTGCAAATTCTTGCTCACCAAATTAATTTTGTGCACAATATCATGCCAAATATTCAAACTCAATATAAATTCAAAACTTGAAAATTCATTTGAGGCCAATTTTTCAGCATCCCGACATATTTTTGGATCATCAGAAATTTCAGCTAATTTCATTAAAGCATCTCTTATTTTTGGAGCTTGTGTTCTTATTGCCTTTACACTTTCGATTTAACTTTCCCATCTTGTCATACCTAAGGATTTTAAAATCAAATCATCAATATATTCAAGCAATAAATTCCATCTTTTGGTGGAACTATCAAACACATTACATATAGCTTGACATGCTCCAAAAAAAGATTTACCTTTCACACAAGAATTTGCCATATCAGAGAGTAAGTTAAGAGAATGACAACCACAAGGCATGTAATAAGCTCTAGGATTAACATCAAGTAATATTTTTTGAACATCTTGGTGTTTCCCCCTCATATTAGAACTATTATCGTATCTTTGTCCCTCACATCATTGATATTTAAATCAAGAGATTTAACAGCATTTTCTAACTCACCAAACAGGCCCAACCCGGAAGTATTTTCCACATTTAAAAACTCTAGGAAATACTCTTCAATTTTTACAAGATGACTCACAACATCAACACATATAATCACCAAAGTCATTTGTTCCATACGGATTGCATTAGGAGTGTAATCAAGAATCACTAAAAAATATTTACCTTCTTTGATTTTCTTTAATATTACACTCTTTACACTCGAAACCAACATTACTATCAAATCATTTTGTACTTTCTAACTAAGATAATGATAGTGAATGTCCTTATCTTGAATGAGTCTAAAATGGTGCTTCATTGTTTGATCAAACTCAGCTATTGAATCAAGAAAACCCAAAAAAAAAACCATTTAAATCTTCAAATATTTTTTCATTTTTCCCACGAAATACCAGATTATTCATCGCAGTTTAACAATAGCACTTATTCTGATCATAAATTGCATCCAGTATTCAGTATCTTTTTTAATTTTCTCTTGCAATTCTTTATCAATGGTTTGATTTGTTTTCAATATAACTTAGAGTTCAACCCACGCCCTAAGGTTGGTAAGATGTTCAAGACTATCGTCGTGTTGCTTAAGCTTTTCACCTAAATGTACCCAATCATCTACTCCAACACTTGCTAAATTATTTTTAGAACTAGCATTTTTTACCAATTTACAACAAAAGAAGAATACTTCATTCAATTCTTTTAGGTAAACTAACCATTTTCTTTCGAAAAGTTCACCATTTCTTAATTTTTGATCAGAATAATAGGTTGAAAACCCCCTACTACGTTTATCCTTGGGAAATATAATCATATTTTCCTTAATAGGGCCCTTTTCAACTAGCAAATCCCTCATTTTACTATTTAATCCATCCCATACCCGAGAATCATACATATTCAAAGTTAGTGGACCAAACTCTTTAGGACTAATATATTCCCTATTTTCAATAACCACACTTTCGATCATTTCGGTTTCTTGTTCAGTTATCTCGTTCTCACACTCTTCATCAATTACATCGTGTTCTTGTGTAAAAGTATTATGAACCTGAGACACCACTTTTTCGACAATTTCATACTCTTCTTTTTTATAGACATATCAAGTTGTTAGGCTTTCTTCCAAAAAAATTCAAGAGATCCCTTTAGTTGCTTAATTTTTTCTTCCTCTTCCTTTTTTCTTTTTATTTTGTCATTACCAGGTGTATACTTTTTAGTAAACATATTTTGCACTAAAGCAGCTAGCAGATTTTGCACTAAATTTTGCACTAAAGCAATAGGCAGGAGACTTATGAGAAAATGAAACCTGGATAGATGAACTAACAAGTACCGAAGTAGTGAAGCAAGAGCCTGATCTTCAATTCTAAATTAACAACAATGATCAAGTCTGAACTCAAGTCCAACACTGAAAAAAATTGTAAAAACTATTTAAATGAAATAATAGATTAATGATTATAATTCATAAACCAATCAAATTAACTCAAAATTACAACTCAAATATTAAATATAATTAAGGAATTACAATTTTATAAAATTCAACAAATCATAAAAAGTATAAAGAACATGTAACTATGTAGCATCTGATTAGGGATAGAGAAACAAGTAGGTGCTACAGTTTTGGTATAGTATATAAATAACTAAAATAAAAGATTGAAATTACCTTTATAATTTAATCCCTAAATTGGAACTTGAAAGACAACTATGGAGTCAATTGATTTTTAATATGATAATATCTACCATTGTGATGATTACTAAAGTGATGCTTTGAGAAATTGAAGATGAATGGGCTAAAAAAGGCCCTAAAATTCTATACAAATACAGATATATACTTAAACATATATTGGGCTAAAAAAATGATGGGCCCCTGGATTCAGTGGGCCCAGTGCAGGAGCACTGGTAGCACTGGTTCAGATCTGGCACTGAAAGGAATTAAAAACTAAGGGTTGTACTCTGCGTGCACAATCTGGAGGTTCGAGTCATATGGATAATTTTGACATGGATAATAAAGTTCATGATTAGGCTGATCTGTGTTAGATGCAGACATTCCTCAAGTATACATCTATTTATAGGATATATTCTCAAATATGATTATAATCTTTTGTTCTATATTTTATCATCGATAATATTTAAAAATACAGGGAAAAAATGCTTGTTATTTGTACGTGGATCCGGGACGTAGATATACGTAGGGAGAGGGATCTTGCAAAATGTTCTGAATGATAGAATTTTTCATGGTATTCCACTTGAAGAAGGATATGTGAGGGCCCAATTTGAAGTGGCGGAAAAGAAGGAGTTCAATACTAAGCTTCCGAGACCTTGTGACGAGGTTAGCCTTGTTGTGAAGTGCCTGGGTATTTTCTGGCTTGGCCCCGAAAATTGGTTTCAATGAAACTTGAGGTTAAATCTCTAATTTTTAGTTATCAATATGATTTGTCTATTTTGCAAAAATATTATTTACTTTATGATTGTTTGATTGTTTTCCTGTTTCTTAGACATCTCCGAGTACCGTGAACAAGAAAAATTGTAAGAATGCCATAGGCCTAAAGAAATTTGAAGATAAAGTGAATCAGAAGCATGCAGATAGAAAGAAGGAGAAAACAAGGGAGTCCATTGTTCATGTATCTTCAAGACAATTTGGTTATCCTCTTCTAGAAGATGTATGTTATGGAGTGTTGGAGTTTGTTCGTCTTGCTATCATGTTCGATCGTATTACTGATATACAGGTTGAAATGGGACCTTATTGGGATGTCAACCCGTGGATCGAGCATATTAATAAAGAAAAAATTTTAGAGATTCTAAATGCTTAATGGCTAAGCGCTTCCACCCTCTTCTTTTATATTATGTAATATGAGTACAAATCAAATTTCATAAATTGACAACAAATTTCTAATCGCGGGTCTTCTTTGTTTAAAAAGTATTTGTTGAGGTATTTTTATCAAAAAATCTCGACATGGCCACAAAATTCTCTTTTGTATCATCTCATCAGGTGTATCACTTATGGGATAACCCTAATACATTCTTGGCGAAAAGTTTGTTGTGACATGTTGACAAAGACCACCTGATTTTTGTGCCTTATAACGTTTCGTAATGTTAGATATATTTGATAATGTCATGTCTAATGTGATTTATGTTTAGTTTTCCAGATCTTACTTAAACAGGAGAAATCAGTACTTAACTGGAAATCAGTACTTATACTGAAGTCAGAACTTAAGTTATCAGGAGATATTTATCAGAAGATAATATCAGGACTTAAAGGAGACTTTCAGATAAGGAAGGCGACTGATTGAAAGGATAGAAGATCAAGACAAACGCAAGAAGAGATATTCATGAAGAAGGAATTCTATGAAGAATAGAATACTTGGAAGAAAAGATATCTGATTGATATATTTTAGGAAGCAGAATTATATTCCATATCAATTAGCGATTATCTTGTAACTGTGTAGTATATAAACACAGACATAGGGTTTACACTATAAGTGTTATCATTATCGAGAATAATATTCATTGTAACCCTAGCAGCTCTCGTGATATTTGTTTATCACTGAGAGAGGACAGTTCCATATTGTAACAGAGTTTATTATATTGAATAAAGTCTGTTTTCTGTTACTTGAGTTCTTTAATTTTATTTGATTGTGATAAACACTGTATTCAACCCCCTTCTACAGTGTGTGTGACCTAACAAGTGGTATCAGAGCAGATCTGTTAACACACAAACAGTTTAAGATCCAAAAACAATCATGTCTGAAGAAGAAACTCCAACCAAGCCCACCAAAACTGAAGAACCTCCAAAGACTCAAATCCATAGTCGATATGAGACTGTTAGAGTTCCCATACTGAAACCATCTGAATATTCCATATGGAAGGTGAGGATGTCTATGTTTCTGGAAGCTACTGATCCAGAATACCTTGACAGAATCAATGAAGGACCACACAAGCCAACCAAACTCGCTGTTGTAGTTACAGGTCAACGAGTAAAGTATGTACCAAAGGAGAAGAGTGATTACACTGTTGAAGATATCGTATCAATTGCTAAGGATGCTAAGGTACGACACTTGCTCCATAGTGCCATTGATAATGTAATGTCAAACAGGGTAATTAACTGTAAGACTGCAAAGGAGATATGGGATGCCTTGGAGATAAGATGCCAGGGAACTGATTCAATTAAGAAGAACAGAAAGACTATACTCACTCAAGAGTATGAACACTTTGACTCAAAGTCTAATGAGTCATTAACTGGTTTATATGACAGATTTGTCAAACTTTTAAATGATTTATCACTAGTTGACAAGGAATATTATCTTGAGGATTCCAATCTTAAATTCTTGTTCGCACTTCCTGAAAGATGGGATTTGAAGGCCACCACTATAAGAGACAACTATAATCTTGAAGAAACAACTCTTGATGAAATTTATGGGATGCTCAAGACTCATGAACTTGAGATGGAACAAAGAAGCAAGAGGAAAGGAGGAAAGTCAAGGATAGTTGCTCTCAAGGAAAGGCAAGGGAAAAGCTCTTATCACAAAATATGTAAATCTTTCTTTACCAATAAGCCTCTTAAGTTTGGTCGTCGTCCTGATTGAGTTGTATGAATATATTTTATTGGTTATAAGCTGATCTTTGTTGGTGATTTGCAGATAGAGTCTCTGTCTCTTACCTTTCACGGACATGATCTCATTGTCGATTCTGAGCTGGAGCTTAATTATAGCAGGTTTGTGTTTTCCCCTGTTATTATGTAACTCTTAATTACTGTGGCTATATGCAACCCATATCTGCACACTCATGCATCTTATACTTCTTAGGCGGTATGGCTTGCTTGGATTGAATGGCTGTGGAAAATCTACTCTCCTTACTTCCATTAGGCGTCGAGAGATTCTAATATCAGAACATATGGATATATTTCATCTTACAAGGGATATTGAAGCTTCTGATATGTCTTCACTGGAGGCTGTGAAAAATTGTGGTTGCTGGTATCATTATATTTATTCTCGAGAATAATTCGGAATGTTGAGAATCGCAGGGATATTATTCGAGTATAGTCTACTGCCTATGTAATGTGTTGCCTTTATGTAAAAATTCTTATCTAAAATGATTAGTATAGGAATTTCATTTTAACTTTACAATGTTGTGTATTTGACATTTTTTGTTTTTGATATCGTCATTGTTGTATATCCGAATGCTTTATAAGTTTGATAATGATAATTGAAGTTTTGGTTTTTTATATGTGATTGATTCTGCTTGTTTTTATTTTCGATATTTTTGGTGCATATATATATGTATATATAATAATTAAATATATAATCACAGACATCGGTTACTCACTGATGTCTTAGTACGTTTAATACATCGTTTCCATCTACAGAAGCGTTGTTGCATATGTTAACTGACATCGTTTCTTATTTTTTTACATCGGTTACCAAACGATGTCCGAGTATGTGTTTAACACATCGATTACTAACTGATATCTTAGTATGCATAATACATCAGTTTTTAGTAACTGATCTTCCTCTAGAGCCATTAGGGCACTTTATTTTCATGGGTCTCCACTCGTCCTTCGTTGAATTGGGTATAATCAATTAATTACAAGTTCGGTTTCGAATACTACAAATCATGTATTGTGTTGTCGTTAATTTCAATTATATCGTTTGTGCTTGGGCAAGTCAATATGTTGGAATTTCTACTGACAACCCTAAAAATAAGTAGTATGATAATTTAATTTTATATTATATAATTATTTTTCTTGAGTCTGTAAAAATGTTAAGTACATTAGACTTGAGGATTTTTCTTTGAACAGACATTAAGCTAAGGAATAAACTCTAGAGGAAGATCAAGTACTGATTATGCCTCGGAGAAAAGTATAGCAGCTTGGATTTGAATAATGTTGTTTTAGGAAATATATTTTAAGTCAGATTTCGACAAGTCGCATATCAAGGAATATCAAGAAGTATGTCGAGAAGTATAAAATAACTTGTAGGGAAGTCCGAAAAGATATTGATAAGTCAATATGCATGTAGAGATCTCAAATATTGACAAGTCAAAAGTTCCATGTAGCGAACTTAAGATATCAACAAGTCATTTTTTATGTAGAGATCTAGAGATGTCGATAAGACAAATCTTCATGTAGAGAAGTAGAGATATTGACAAGTCTAAAGTCTATATAGAGAACTGGAGATGTCGACAAGTCACTCTACTTGTAGAGAACTGGAGATCTCCACAAATCAAAGACACATGTAGAGAACTCAAATATCGATAAGTCATTTTACTTATCGATATGTGACATCTCTATAGAACAAAAAGACATCTCGATAAAGAACTTCATAATTCAGAATGCAGACAAGTTAAAGATTCAAGATTATCAGTCAACAAACAATTCTATCAGTGAATTGGAAAGACTATAAAAGCAGCTTGAAGAATTCAAGATCAAGGGCCAAGATTCACTGCACAAAGGAGGGTCACAGACGTATTAGATTCCGCACAGATTTGCTAACACTAGAAATGGAAAATATACAAAGTAGCCTTGGAAACTGTGTTAGTCCATTTTAGTTCAAGTTTTGTAATAATGTGTATATTGATCTATAAAGAATGTCACGGTCCTCTATATAGAGGAAACAAATATATCTAGAAAAAATCTTGAATTCTCTCTCAAGAATTATAGATGGGTACTTAATTTTTAAGAACACATATTTGTAGTAAAACAAATTTAATTTTACTAAATCAAGTGAGTTTTTGATATTTTCTTGTGTGTTTTGCATTAGCATTTTATCTCTACATATTCATACAAACTGTTTTGTTCCATAAGCCATTAAGATTATCCAAATCCAAGAAAACACATATACTTCCCCCGTGTTGTATTTCATACCTAACATTAGGTGTTACGAATAATCATATATTTTTAAATAATAGCTTAATTTATGTATATCACATGTATGTAAATATGTGTCTGAATTAGTAGCTTAATTTTTGGTGGGTTTGCTGCTAGATGGTTCCTATAAATTTGTAAAATCTTGAGTAGATGCGCTATAAATGATTTAAAAAACTACCTTTGTACTACATGTTGGATAAGTTTTTTTATTATATTAATTAAGTAGTGCAAATACATTTTTTCAAAAATATTCTTAAATTAGAGATACGGTATTTGTTTCTATATTTACATATACAAAAAAGAACCTTTAAATTAATTGCTAGAACAAGAACTTTGAATTATATATAGAAAATATGATATGTAGCTATTTAGATGTATTTTATTGAACTTACAAAAGAATTTGACTAGTTATTAAATATTATTGTATTTGAAGACGATTGCTAATCCATTATGTATTGATGGTCTTTTGAGACATCATCAAACATTAATATCTATCATTCTGAAATAACTTCAATGATTTAGAAAATTTGATTTTTTGAGGAATAAGATTTTAAATTTATTCTTTGTACTTGAATTATCTGACTTGGTACTTATCCTGATTAACTATGTTAGAATTGTTCAGTTCAAGTACCTTTTTTCTTGCATGTTTTATTAATGACGGTAGGAATTATGTATGTTGTAGATAAAAGACTTACTTACATAACATGGCACTCTAACTGATAAAGATAGGTTGCAGGGAATTTTTAGAATATATATAGTATTAAAATATTTTTTAATATCGAGATTTGTGAAGATAACTTGTAGGATGGGTTACGATATTCTTTAAATTTATATAAAAGCTTTAAACTTTAGTTAATAAATTATAACCTGAAAAATACATTGATTTGCAGTTAGTTTTGATGGATCGTAAATGGGTAAATGTAGACCGGTTATCATAAGAATATAAAAATGGTGTGAAAGAATTTTGTAAATATCTAGTTAAACATGTTAATTAATGATACCGAGTTCATCGTGTGTCCTTGTCAAAAATGTTTGAATGTTGTAGAATTTGATGGTCTGGACAAGTTGCAGGAACACTTAGTGTGTGAAGGAAACGATAAACCTTATACATGTTGGACCTATCACGGTGCAAAAAAAGGAGAATGTAGATCAAGTAATTTGAATTCAAACCATCACTTTACAGATAGAGTGGATACCAAGGTTTTTGGAGACACTAAGGGCAGTAATGTTAGTGATAAAAATGAAATACCCAATGATTTTAATGAGGAAGAGCTACGTGATCATCCTGATATGCATGAAAAGTTAAAGGATAATGCCACTTTACCATTGTGGTCGGGTTGCACCAAGTTTTCCAAATTATCGGCTGTATTGACTTTGCATAATTTAAAAGTTGGACATCAAGTTTCTGGCGTGTTCTTCACACAAATGCTTATAGCTGTTAATGAACTTTTACCCGATGGTAATATCCTCCCTCGTAAAACGTACGAGGCTAAACAAATGCTCATATCTATTGGATTAGTACATTGAAGGAATCATGCATACCCTGATGATTTTATTCTATATAGAAGGAGTATGCAGAATTTGACGAATGTCCCAAGTGCTCATTAAAACGTTACAAAATTGGAAATTCTCCAGCCAAGGTTATGTAGTACTTTTCATTATTACCCAAGTTTAGGCGATTATATGTTAGAGCAAAAGATGCTAAAAATTTAACATGACATTATGATGCTCGAATTAATGATGGGTTGTTGAGAAACCCTTCTGATTTACCTTAGTGGAAGACAGTTGATGATACTCATAAGGATTTCAGGAAAGAACCAAGAAAATCTTTTCCTAGCACTTTCAATATATGTAATGAACCCGCACCATCTTCAAAAAAGTTTTTATAGTACATGGCATGTATTTTTCATGATATATAATTTGGCGCCATGGCTTTGTATGAAGCGCATGATAATGTCTACTTTGATATCTGGTCCAATACAACCTGGGAATGACATTGATGTCTATTTTGCACCTTTAATCGAGGACTTAAACTACTATTAGAAGGGGGCATTGAAGTATATGATGGACGTAGAAAAAAATAATTTCAATTAAAGGCCATGTTTATTCGGAACAATAAGTGATTTTCCTGCTTATGCAAATCTTTCCGGGTATAGTGTAAAAAGGCTATTATGCATGTCCTATATGCAGTGACGAGACTGATCATATTAGACTGAAAAATTATGTGAGATATGTTTAAATGGGGCATAGGTGGTGGTTGGCACCAAACCATCGGTACAGAAATATGCCTTTAATATTCAACGGGGAAGTTGAAGAACAACATGCTCCTCCTATACCATCAGGTGATGACGAGTTTAAAAAGGTGAAAAATTTAAACATACAGTTTGGTAAGGAGTTTGCAAAGGATGTTCCAACTCGGGGTTGGAAGAAGCATTCGATCTTCTTTAAATTGAGTTATTGGAAGGACCTTTAAGTTGGACATTTCATCGACCTCATGCATGTGCAGAAAAATGTTTTTGACAGCCTAGTTGGTACTTTGTTAAGTGTCAAGGGTAAAACTAAAGATGGTCTAAATGCATGGATGGATATGATGGAGATGGGGATAAAAAATGGACTAGGCCCTGTGGAGAAGCCAGGAAAAAAACCCTATTTACCTCCTGCCGCTCATACTCTATCTAGAGATGAGAAGAGAGTGTTACTGCAAATACTTTATTCTATCAAGGTGCCAGAAGGATACTCATCAAACATCAAGAGTCTTATTTTTTTGATTGACTTTAATTAAAGGGTTTGAAATCACATGATTTTCATGTCATAATGGAGAATTTTTTCCAATTTCTATATGTTCTCTCTTACCTGAAAAGGTGTGAATAACTATCAAAAAATTGTGTTGGTAATTTAAATCTATGAGTAACAAAGTCATTGATCCAAGAAGGATATTGTATCTATAGCGACAAATTATTGAGACACTTTGTGAAGTTGAGATGTATTTTCCAACATCCTTCTTTGACATCATGGTTCATCTGACCTTGTACCTAATTTATGAGACTAGGATGTATGGTCCTGCTCGTATGAGATGGATGTATCCGGTCAAATGATATTTAAAATTTTGAAAGAATATGTGATAAATAGGTCTGGACCAGAGGGTTGCATAGCAGAATGCTATTTATTAAAAGAAGCAAGAGAGTTTTGGTCAGAATTTATTCCAAACGTAAAGGCAACTGGTCTTCCAAGTGATCGTCACAGTGGTAGGATTGACAGTGAAGTTGTAATTGGTGGTCAACAATTTGAGATCGATCGGACACAATGGCATTGTGCGCACCTTTATGTTTAACACACCACCATTGATGTTGTTCCTTCTGTAGACTTGCATAAGCAAACCATCAGGGAAGAACATCCAAGAAGAGGTGCTAACCGGATATAAGTGGAACACAATCGCATATTTGTTGATTGGTTCAAAACTTATGTTGCAAATAAGTTAATTGAAAATAACGAATCAATACCATATCGAGTTAAATGGGTATCAAGATGTCCTGATTTATTTTTGTATTCTTATAAATGTTATCTTATGAATGGGTACACCTTTAACACAAGGGAACATGATGCAAGGAGCATAATGCAGAATAGTGGAGTTTTAATTACTGATACGACACTACACCAATCATCAAGTAATAAAAAAGAACCAGTTTTAGATGAGACCGCATACTTTGGAAGGATTAAAAATATTTGAGAGCTCGATTATGTTTGATTTAGAGTACCGGTGTTTTATTGTGATTGGGTTAACAATGTCGGAGGCGTACAAGTTGAAGCCTCCGGGTTTATACGGGTAATCTTGAAAATATTGGGTACAAAGATGATTCGCTCATAATGGCAACACAAACCCATATGTTACTGATCCGGTTGATAAGAAGTGGTCCATTGTTGTCTTTTCAAACAAACTCAACACTTATCAAGTCAGTGATGGTGTAGATATAGAACTTGATAATATTGATGATCCTTTTGTTGGAATGAATTTTCACGCCAATATGGACAGAGGTGATGATTATAAATGTTTTTACTCCGGAAATGATCATGATGAGGGTGAATACATGAATCCTGAATTTTACAATGTGCATAGGCACGAAACATCAAAGGCGAACAAAAAACGCAAAAGAATAATTAAATCTAAGAAATGTATGTATGTTTTCTTATTATACAAGCTAGTCTCATAAATTGGTCTTATATTATTTATTCTGTTTATTTTAAATTATGTACTTTTATTATCTGGTACTATAAAACTGCCTAATTTGATTATGCTTTTGTTTAATACTATATAACAATTTTGTGTTGATTAGAGCAAACTAATATCTTAAATTTAGTAAGTGTTTATTTTTCTGTAAACCTGTGCAGTGGTCTTCTATTAATTGTTGTGTTTTCTTTGTTTAGGATTGTGATTAGTATAAGTGTACTATAAAATATTCATATTAGATTATGCTTCTTTTTAATATAAGAAATTTGTATTGACTAGAGGAAACTAGTAAATTCAATTAAGTATCAACAACTGTATTTATTTTTGTTTATAAACCTGTGTACAGATCTTGTATTAAATTTGTATTTCTTTGTTCATTTTTTGTTCATGATTATGACTGTTGAATCCTCTAGTGCAAGTGGTGCTGGTGGAACCAGGGATGCTTGTGCCACCCAAGTGGGAAGAGGTCGTGCAATAGGTAATTAAAAATATATAATTATTGACACTATGTAGGAGATTTTTATTTACTTGTACTAGTTATCTCTAATGTGTTTTAGGTTAATTTGAATGAAATGGGGCAACCAATTGGTAAAGCATCAATGATATTAGTACATTTTGTCGATTGTTATGCAAGAAGGAATATCCCAATTACATGCGATGATTGGCGCAAAATGGAACCGAAGACTGTAAAATAAAATTTATGAGATGAAGTTAAGGTACAATATGTTCTTCTCCAATGTTATTTTTGGTTAAAATTAGAGCAAGGTCAGGAGAACAGTTAAATGGTTAAGATTTTAGCTTTCTTGGCTTTGCATATTTCTTCGCTTTTTAGTACATAAAAACCAGTAGAACACTCCATCACATTTCGCCATTTTATTGTAAAATCCTAAAATAAATCAACCCCTTTGTTTTGCTTATTTTTCCTGAAACACGGTAAAAGTGGCCTTCTACATATTTTTAAGCTTTCTACAAATTTTATATTTTTACAACAAGGAAAATGTGGCTTTTGTTTTGTATTGATCAAGCACTTTAAACATGTCTATCGTACAAGGTTAAATTCTCAACAAAGTGTTAAATTATTTAAATTCTCAATAGTCTCTGACACATATGTACAAGATGTGATTACCAAATAAGAATCTTTTAAGAAATATATTTCATAATTTTTTATTGCATTTTTCAGATTTTCTAATTATTTGTATTTACATTCAATGACTTTTTACTTCTCCTGCCTTTAAATAGAAAGTTAGGCATGATTATAAGTGCAACATGTCTGTTAAATTATGAAGGCTTGACAACTACAAGATACAACACAAATATCCATATATGTCAATTGCATTTAAAATATTTTCATGTTTTAAAACATTGAATGATTTATTGTAGACAATTGTGTAGGAAACTTTTAGTGGGGTTGAAGATGAACATTGGAGAAAGATAATTGATCGTGCTGGTAACCTGCAATTACAATTTAGAACTAGATTAAGGAGTCTTGCTCGAAATAAAAATGGTAACTACTCTACTTTACCACCCAAGTTGTACGCACACCTATCGACAGTAGGACCTTAGTGAAAACCGTTTATTGGAAATTCATTGAAAGAATAATTCAATGTATACTTTTTTCCCTTTCTTTAGTAGTTTGTTATTTAAAAAAAATTACTTTTTTTGCATATTATATTTCACTAACCATTTAATTATAGGAACAAAGTGAAAAAATAAAGAAAAATATTTGGGAATGGAGGCATGATATAAGAAGGCATGTGTTGGCTACGTGCATATTAGAGAAAAAATTGTAAGTTAAACAAGCAAGTAACTTAGTCTGGTTGCTTTACAATTCTTTTTGAATTGTTGCCACAACAGGATTCCATAAATTGAAGTACTATTATTTTTATGTAGTACTAATTTTCCGCAAGTTGAAACTGGACATTCTGTTAGAATAAATACAAGGGGTAGCTTGAATAATTTTTTGAGTTCTAATGTTGTTAAGGACAACTTAATTGCTGATCAACAAGTTTGTAAAGCATTAAAATCACAAATGAAAACTTAAATATTTTGCTAGAACCTGCTCTCACTGTAATTGTCAATATCATTTGTAGATATTTAAAAATTACCAACAAAATTAAATAGAAAGCGTAATATAATGTGAATACTTCTGCATGTATACTATATTATTAAGAAATTACTATGGTTCTTTATCATATGAATTAAGAAATTACTTCTAATTAGTCTTCATTATGTGATTAAAGAAGATATACGTCTAACCATAGAGATCTATAATGTGAACAGCTTCAAGACAAAATTAATTAAGGCAACAAAATCTTGTTGTGACCTGACTAGATATGTGGGAATATGCTAGGCGTGATGTAGATGGTATAATCAATGATCGTGTTACATTGCAAGTTCTTGAGGATGTGGTAATAATTTTTATTTTTATTATTTTATATACTAATTTCATGCATTGCTGTCTTGCACTATACTACTACAAGTTAAAAATGAGCATAAAACTTTGGTATTTTAAATTGACATATCAGCATATTTTCCCGAACATGAGCTTACTAATATTGGAAATGATGACTTACTTGCTCGGATAATATCGTTGGAGTATCCAGGATGAATGAGAGGTTTAGGATGGGGTGTAATTAAGGCGTCACTGCAAAAATTATCAACTATTAACAAGCTATCTAAATTTAAAAATGATGTTTCTTATTTGATTAATAAAATGAAGGAATCAGGGTCGGCCCTAAGACTTGGTTTGCCTAGTGCGAAAAAAAAATTTAGGGCCCTTTTATAGAAAATTACTAATATGAATATAAAGAAAAAATTCAAAGAACTTTATGATTGAATAGAGTAAAGCAAATGATATCTTATAAACATAAAAAAGTGGCAAAAGTACATCATAAATAAAAAAAATTACATACCTTTAAACCTTGCCTTTCTTCATCCTGATAAAATCTAAAATTTAAAACCGGCAATACATCAGTACTCATCTAAAGTGACCTCTTCTTACATTTTTAGAAGCAAAATCAGCGAATATATGCTCCACATCAGTATATTTTTCTTAATACTCAAAATTGCCAATCCATTCAACCTTTCTTGACTCATACTTGTCCGCAAATAAGATTTAATTAAATTTAACTTTGAAAAACTCCATTATGCAGATGCCACAGTAGGTATAGTTAATAAAATCCTATAAGCAACTAAAATATTTGGAAATATATCAATCTTCTTCACAAATTTTAAGACTCTGAGAGAATTCCATGATGTTTCACAATCATATGCTACACTTGGAAGCATTTCATGTAAGATTTATAATTCTGAAAGTAACTATTTTGCATCAATATTGCAATCATCACCATCAGTAAAGGTTTCTTCTAGTTTCGTACAACAATTTTTTAGTCCTTCATTATCAAAAGAAATCAGTCGGGATGCATCAAACAAAAAAACCAAAAACAGACTCAAAAAGTTCCATTTGTTTGAATCTTATCTTCAGCTGAGAAAGTACCATATCCACTAGTACAAGAAAATAATCAGTTCTATAATTTTTTAACGGAAATTGTTGTTCCCTTTCGGTGTCAGGATTGTCATCAAACTGTCTATTTCTTTTAATCCTACATTTTATAAGAAAAATAGGTTCAATATCCATTTCATTATCAAGCTCTTTAGCATCAATCATAGATGATGTGAACCCATTTTCTCTATATTTCTCAAAGAAAGAAACCAGCCCTTTTAAACCTGCAATAGCAACATCAAGACGCATATCTCCAGATTGCAAATTCTTGCTCACCAAATTAATTTTGTGCACAATATCATGCCAAATATTCAAACTCAATATAAATTCAAAACTTGAAAATTCATTTGAGGCCAATTTTTCAGCATCCCGACATATTTTTGGATCATCAGAAATTTCAGCTAATTTCATTAAAGCATCTCTTATTTTTGGAGCTTGTGTTCTTATTGCCTTTACACTTTCGATTTAACTTTCCCATCTTGTCATACCTAAGGATTTTAAAATCAAATCATCAATATATTCAAGCAATAGATTCCATCTTTTGGTGGAACTATCAAACACATTACATATAGCTTGACATGCTCCAAAAAAAGATTTACCTTTCACACAAGAATTTGCCATATCAGAGAGTAAGTTAAGAGAATGAGCTCTAGGATTAACATCAAGTAATATTTTTTGAACATCTTGGTGTTTCCCCCTCATATTAGAACCATTATCGTATCTTTGTCCCTCATATCATGGATATTTAAATCAAGAGATTTAACAGCATTTTCTAACTCACCAAACAGGCCCAACCCGGAAGTATTTTCCACATTTAAAAACTCTAGGAAATACTCTTCAATTTTTACAAGATGACTCACAACATCAACACATCTAATCACCAAAGTCATTTGTTCCATACGAATTGCATTAGGAGTGTAATCAAGAATCAATAAAAAATATTTACCTTCTTTGATTTTATTTAATATTACACTCTTTACACTCGAAACCAACATTACTATCAAATCATTTTGTAGTTTCTAACTAAGATAATGATAGTGAATGTCCTTATCTTGAATGAGTCTAAAATGGTGCTTCATTGTTTGATCAAACTCAGCTATTGAATCAAGAAAACCCAAAAAAATACCATTTAAATCTTCAAATATTTTTTTCATTTTTCCCACAAAATGCCATATTATTCATCGCAGTTTAACAATAGCACTTATTCTGATCATAAATTGCATCCAATGTTCAGTATCTTTTTTAATTTTCTCTTGCAATTCTTTATCAATGGTTTGATTTGTTTTCAATATAACTTAGAGTTCAGCCCACGCCCTAAGGTTGGTAAGATGTTCAAGACTATCGTCGTGTTGCTTAAGCTTTTCACCTAAATGTACCCAATCATCTACTCCAACACTTGCTAAATTATTTTTAGAACTAGCATTTTTTACCACTTTACAACAAAAGAAGAATACTTCATTCAATTCTTTTAGGTAAACTAACCATTTTCTTTCGAAAAGTTCACCATTTCTTAATTTTTGATCAGAATAATAGGTTGAAAACCCCCTACTACGCTTATCCTTGGGAAATATAATCATATTTTCCTTAATAGGGCCCTTTTCAACTAGCAAATCCCTCATTTTACTATTTAATCCATCCCATACCCGAGAATCATACATATTCAAAGTTAGTGGACCAAACTCTTTAGGACTAATGTATTCCCTATTTTCAATAACCACACTTTCAATCATTTCGGTTTCTTGTTCAGTTATCTCGTTCTCACACTCTTCATCAATTACATTATGTTCTTGTGTAAAAGTATTATGAACCTGAGACACCACTTTTTCGACAATTTCATACTCTTCTTTTTTATAGACATATCAAGTTGTTAGGCTTTCTTCCAAAAAAATTCAAGAGATCCCTTTAGTTGCTTAATTTTTTCTTCCTCTTCCTTTTTTCTTTTTATTTGGTCATTACCAGGTGTAAACTTTTTAGTAAACATATTTTGCACTAAAGCAGCTAGCAGATTTTGCACTAAATTTTGCACTAAAGCAATAGGCAGGAGACTTATGAGAAAATGAAACCTGGATAGATGAACTAATAAGTACCGAAGTAGTGAAGCAAGAGCCTGATCTTCAATTCTAAATTAACAACAATGATCAAGTCTGAACTCAAGTCCAACACTGAAAAAAATTGTAAAAACTATTTAAATGAAATAATAGATTAATGATTATAATTCATAAACCAATCAAATTAACTCAAAATTACAACTCAAATATTAAATATAATTAAGGAATTACAATTTTATAGAATTCAACAAATCATAAAAAGTATAAAGAACATGTAACTATGTAGCATCTGATTAGGGATAGAGAAACAAGTAGGTGCTACAGTTTTGGTATAGTATATAAATAACTAAAATAAAAGATTAAAATTACCTTTATAATTTAATCCCTAAATTGGAACTTGAAAGACAACTATGGAGTCAATTGATTTTTAATATGATAATATCTACCATTGTGATGATTGCTGAAGTGATGCTTCGAGAAATTGAAGATGAATAGGCTAAAAAAAGGCCCTAAAATTCTATACAAATACAGATATATACTTAAACATATATTGGGCTAAAAAAATGTTGGGCCCCTGGATTCAGTGGGCCCAGTGCAGGAGCACTGGTAGCACTGGTTCAGATCTGGCACTGAAAGGATTTAAAAACTAAGGGTTGTACTCCGCGTGCACAATCTGGAGGTTCGAATCATATGGATAATTTTGACATGGATAATAAAGTTCATGATTACGTTGATCTGTGTTAGATGCAGACATTCCTCAAGTATACATCTATTTATAGGATATATTCTTAAATATGATTATAATCTTTTATTCTATATTTTATCATCGATAATATTTAAAAATACAGGGAAAAAATGGTTGTTATTTGTACATGGATCCGGGACGTAGATATACGTGGGGAGAGGGATCTTGCAAAATGTTCTGAATGATAGAATTTTTCATGGTATTCCACTTGAAGAAGGATATGTGAGGGCCCAATTTGAAGTGGCGGAAAAGATGGAGTTCGATACTAAGCTTCCGAGACCTTGTGACGAGGTTAGCCTTGTTGTGAAGTGCCTGGGTATTTTCTGGCTTGGCCCCGAAAATTGATTTCAATGAAACTTGAAGTTAAATCTCTAATTTTTAGTTATCAATATGATTTGTCTATTTTGCAAAAAAATATTATTTACTTTCTGATTGTTTGATTGTTTTCCTGTTTCTTAGACATCTCCGAGTACCGTGAACAAGAAAAATTGTAAGAATGCCATAGGCCAAAAGAAATTTAAAGATAAAGTGAATCAGAAGTATGCAGATAGAAAGAAGGAGAAAACAAGGGAGTCCATTGTTCATGTATCTTCAAGACAATTTGGTTATCCTCTTCTAGAAGATGTATGTCATGGAGTGTTGGAGTTTGTTCGTCTTGCTATCATGTTCGATCGTATTAGTGATATACAGGTTGAAATGGGACCTTATTGGGATGTCGACCCGTGGATCGAGCATATTAATAAAGAAAATATTTTAAAGATTCTAAATGCTTAATGGCTAAGCGCTTCCACCCTCTTCTTTTATATTATGTAATATGAGTACAAATTAAATTTCATAAATTGACAACAAATTTCTAATCACGGGTCTTCTTTGTTTAAAAAGTATTTGTTGAGGTATTTTTATCAAAAAATCTCGACATGGCAACAAAATTCTCTTTTGTATCATCTCATCAGGTGTATCACTTATGGGATAACCCTAATACATTCTTGGCGAAAAGTTTGTTGTGACATGTTGACAAAGACCACCTGATTTTTGTGCCTTATAACGTTTCGTAATGTTAGATATATTTGAAAATGTCATGTCTAATGTGATTTATGTTTAGTTTTCAGATCTTACTTAAACAGGACAAATCAGTACTTAACTGGAAATCAGTACTTATACTGAAGTCAGAACTTAAGTTATCAGGAGATATCTATTAGAAGATAATATCAGGACTTAAAGGAGACTTTCAGATAAGGAAGGCGACTGATTGAAAGGATAGAAGATCAAGACAAACGCAAGAAGAGATATTCATGAAGAAGGAATTCTATGAAGAATAGAATACTTGGAAGAAAAGATATCTGATTGATATATTTTAGGAAGCAGAATTATATTTCATATCAATTAGCGATTATCTTGTAACTGTGTAGTATATAAACACAGACATAGGGTTTACACTATAAGTGTTATCATTATCGAGAATAATATTCATTGTAACCCTAGCAGCTCTCGTGATATTTGTTCATCACTGAGAGAGGACAGTTCCATATTGTAACAGAGTTTATTATATTGAATAAAGTCTGTTTTCTGTTACTTAAGTTCTTTAATTTGATTTGATTGTGATAAACACTGTATTCAACCCCCTTCTACAGTGTGTGTGACCTAACAAGTGGTATCAGAGCAGATCTGTTAACACACAAACAGTTTAAGATCCAAAAAAAATCATGTCTGAAGAAGAAACTCCAACCAAGCCCACCAAAACTGAAGAACCTCCAAAGACTCAAATCCATAGTCGATATGAGACTGTTAGAGTTCCCATACTGAAACCATCTGAATATTCCATATGGAAGGTGAGGATGTCTATGTTTCTGGAAGCTACTGATCTAGAATACCTTGACAGAATCAATGAAGGACCACACAAGCCAACCAAACTCGCTGTTGTAGTTACAGGTCAACGAGCAAAGTATGTACCAAAGGAGAAGAGTGATTACACTGCTGAAGATATCACATCAATTGCTAAGGATGCTAAGGTACGACACTTGCTCCATAGTGCCATTGATAGTGTAATGTCAAACAGGGTAATTAACTGTAAGACTACAAAGGAGATATGGGATGCCTTGGAGATAAGATGCCAGGGAACTGATTTAATTAAGAAGAACAGGAAGACTATACTCACTCAAGAGTATGAACACTTTGACTCAAAGTCTAATGAGTTATTAACTGGTTTATATGACAGATTTGTCAAACTTTTGAATGATTTATCACTAGTTGACAAGGAATATTATCTTGAGGATTCAAATCTTAAATTCTTGTTCGCACTTCCTGAAAGATAGGATTTGAAGGCCACCACTATAAGAGACAACTATAATCTTGAAGAAACAACTCTTGATGAAATTTATGGGATGCTCAAGACTCATGAACTTGAGATGGAACAAAGAAGCAAGAGGAAAGGAGGAAAGTCAAGGATAGTTGATCTTAAGGCTGAAGAGGAATCTCCAAAAACAACTACCTCAAGGAAAGGCAAGGGAAAAGCTCTTATCACAAAGTCTGATACTGAGTCATCAAGTTCTGATAGTGATGATGACTCAGAAACTGAAAGCTTGCCTGAGATGGATGCTGATGAAGAGATGATGAAGCTGTGTGCTCTTATGGTGAAAGGAATCACAAGAATTGCATACAGAAAATTCAAGAAGGGAAAGAAATTTTCCAGGAAAGGCGCAAGTTCTGATAAGAAGAGTTTCAGAAAATATGAAGGCAAAGGAGGGAAGTCTGACAAAGGAGATTACACAAATGTCAAATGCTACAACTGTGGTGAAAAAGGCCACATATCTCCTGATTGCAAGAAAGTGAAAATTGACAAAGGCAAGGCTCTTGTCACAAAGAAGAAAAGCTGGACAGACACTTCAGATTCTGAAAGTGAGGAAAACTATGCCTTGATGGCAAATGCTGATAGCAGTTATGATGCTGCTGAGTTAAAGGTACCTCAAACTACTTATGCCTTTCATACTGATGATATTAATGAGTTGAGAAGATATCTTAAAACCATGTTTATTAGTTATAGAGATCAAACTTTAATATGTGAAAGATTAACTTCTGAAAATCTTGCTTGTAAAAAGAGGAATGATTAAAAGAGTTAGTCATGTTTCATCAAACTCAGAAAGATAGAGATGATGCTTTTTATGTTAGGGATGAAGTACTTAAAATGAATGAATCTCTAAAAACTGAGTTAAAAATGGAAAGAGAGATTATCATAACTTGGACTAACTCTGGAAGAACAACTCATAATTTGTTAAGTAGTGGAAACTGGAAAGAGGGCTTAGGTTATGGAGATGATAAGAATGATAAAGGAACTGTAGAAATTGAGCCTATAGTTGTTAAACAAAAGCCAAAGTTGAAACCTGTTAAGTTTGTAGCTGTAAAGTCTGATACTGATAAATCAGAAGTTAAAGAGGAATAACTTCTGGCAAACTAAAATAGGAAAAGCCAACTGAAGTTAACGTCGGCTTAATGACAAAAAAACTGCTTAAGCATAAGCTGAAAGATGTTAAGAATGTAAACAAGGTAAAGTCACCTAGGAAAAATAGGAATGGAAAGGAAGGTGTGAATAAAAGTAATGATTACAAGCCTGTTCCTAATGCTCCTAGAAAAACATTTCATGATTGTGGAAGTTCTAACCATCTAGCTTCTTTTTGCAGGAAGAATAAGAACATAAACTCCTTACCTTCAAATTCAGGAGTTAAGAGTCAGTCTGTTAGATATAGGCCACAAAATCCTTGTTTTCATTGTGGTAGTTTATGGCATTCCATTTATACTTGTAAGGAATATCATAGTTTATACTATAATTATTATCAAATAAAACCTTCTTTAAAGAAAGTTAGCATTATTCCTTCTAGTGTAAGTACTGATACAAAGTCTAATAGTGTAAATGCTGATAAGAAAAATGTTAACATAAACTCGGATGCTAAATCCACTGCAAATGTTAACAAACTTAATAAGGCCAAAGGATCCAAGCAAGTCTGGGTCCTTAAAACTAATCATTAATGATCTTTATGATTGCAGGGCAATAGGAAAAACATCCTAGTTCTGGATAGTGGATGTTCAGGATATATGACTGGAAATAAAGCCCTATTATCAGACTTTGTGGAGAAAGCTGGCCCAAGTGTTTCTTATGGAGATGGAAACATTGGAAAAACCTTGGGATATGGCAATATCAATCTGGGAAATGTCATCATTGAAAAAGTAGCTCTGGTCTCAGGACTTAAACACAATCTTTTGAGTGTTAGTCAAATCTATGACAGAGGTTATCATGTGGATTTCTTTGAAGAACACTGTGAAGTTGTAAGCAAATCTACCGGCAAAGTTGTTCTGAAAGGATACAGTCATGGTAACATTTATGAAGCCAAGCTTTCAACAAGTACTGATGGTTCTGCAATCTGTCTGATAAGTAGAGCATCAATTGAAGAAAGCTGGAATTGGCACAAGAAACTCTCTCATTTAAATTTCAACAATATAAATGAACTAGTCAAGAAAGATCTTGTGAGAGGACTGCCAAAATCAGTATTTGCTCCTGATGGCCTTTGCGATTCATGTCAGAAGGCTAAACAAAGAAAATCTTCATTCAAGAGCAAGACTGAATCATCAATTCTTGAGCCTTATCACCTACTACATGTTGATCTATTTGGTCCAGTGAATGTCATATCTATTGCAAAGAAGAAATATGCTATGGTCATAGTGTATGAGTTCACCAGATACACATGGGTGTATTTCTTGCACATAAAAAGTGAAACTGCATCTATCTTGATTGATCATGTCAAGCAACTGGATAAATTGGTCAAAGATTCTGTGAAGATCATAAGAAGTGATAATGGCATTGAGTTCAAGAATTTGATCATGGAAGAGTTCTACAAAGACCATAGAATAAAGCAGGAATTTTCTACTCCTGGAACTCCACAACAAAATGGAGTTGTTGAAAGAAAGAATAGAACTCTTATTGAAGCTGCACGAACTATGCTTGATAAAGCAAAGCTACCAACCTATTTTTGGGCTGAAGCTGTGCAGACTGCTTGTTTCACTCAGAATGCAACACTCATTAACAAGCATGGAAAGACACCATATGAGATGGTGAAGAAAAAGAAGCCAAATCTGAAGTATTTTCATATATTTGGATGCAAGTGTTTTGTTCTTAAGACTCATCCTGAACAGCTATCCAAATTTGATCTAAAAGCTGATGATGGAATTTTTGTTGGATATCCACTTTCCACAAAAGCCTTCAGAGTCTACAATTTAAGAACAAGGGTAGTCATGGAATCTATCAATATCTTTTTTGATGATAAGAAGATTATTGGACTTGAAGATTTCAATGATCATGATCAGTTGAGATTTGAAAATGAAGATTTAATTTCTGATACTGTAAATCCTGACAGTCTAAATCCTGATACTGCAAACTCTGATGGTTTAAACTCTGATGTTATTGAAACTATGGTGACTACGCCAAAAGAAGATGCACCTGTGCAGGGGGAGCATACTGATGATACAACCACTTCTCAAGAAGCATCAGAACCTACAACTGGTTCCTCAAGTTCTGATTCATCAAGTTCTGATGAGCCAAGTTCTGATAATTCTGGAAACTCAATTTCTGAAGGATCAAACTCGGAGAGCATAATTTCAGGAGGAGCATCAAAAAATGTTGATGAAGATAGCATGGATCATGGGGGAGCATCCAGTTCTAGAGAACACCTTCCATCTGCAAGGAAGTGGACTAAATCACATACACCTGACTTAATTATTGGAAATCCTGATGCAGGTGTCAGAACTAGAATAGCTACATCAAATGAATGTCTTTATAATTCTTTTCTTTCTCAGACTGAACCAAAGAAAGTGGAAGAAGCTCTTCAAGATGATGATTGGGTACAAGCAATGCAGGAAGAGTTAAACGAATTTGAAAGAAACAAAGTCTGGACCCTAGTGCCAAGACCAAAGAACAGATCTGTTGTTGGTATAAAGTGGGTGTTCAGAAACAAAACTGATAGTGATGGCATAATAACAAGGAATAAAGCAAGGTTGGTTGCAAAAGGATATTCTCAATAGGAGGGAATTGATTATGATGAAACATTTGCACCAGTTGCTAGATTGGAAGCCATAAGGATATTTTTGGCTTATGCTACTCACAAAAAGTTTACTGTCTTTCAAATGGATGTGAAAAGTGCTTTTCTTAATGGAGAATTGGAAGAGGAAGTATATGTTGAACAACCTCCAGGCTTTGTAGATCTCAAACGTCCAAATCATGTCTAAAGGCTTGATAAAGCACTTTATGGCCTTAAGCAAGCTCCAAGAGTATGGTATGAGACTTTAGCTCAGTTTCTTCTGGAAAGTGGATTCAATAGAGGAACTATTGACAAAACACTGTTCTACCTCAACCATGGAAAGGACTTACTTTTGGTGCAGATATATGTTGATGATATCATTTTTGGTTCCACAAATGACAGACTTTGCAAGAAGTTTTCCAAACTGATGCAGTCAAGATATCAAATGAGTATGATGGGGGAACTTAGTTATTTTCTGGGATTTCAAGTCAAGCAGAATGAAGAAGGAACTTTTATTTGTCAATCCAAGTACACCAGAAATTTGCTGAAGAAATTTGGAATACAAGATTGTTCAAGTGCATCCACTCCCATGGCCACTGCAACAAAATTGGATAAGGATACTGGTACATCGGTAGATATTACTGTTTACAGAGGTATGATTGGCTCACTACTCTATCTAACTGCAAGTAGACCTGATATCATGTATGATACCTGTCTTTATGCAAGATTTCAAGCAAATCCAAGAGAACCTCACTTAACAGCTGTGAAAAGAATTTTCAAGTACCTTAAGGGTACAGCAGATCTGGGATTGTGGTATCCTAGAGAATCAGATTTTAAGCTAATAGGTTACTCAGATGTAGATTTTGCAGGATGCAAAATTGACAGGAAAAGCACAAGTGGAAGCTGCCAATTTCTTGGAGGCAGATTAGTTTCTTGGTTTAGTAAGAAACAAAAGTCAACTTCCACATCAACTGCAGAAGCAGAGTATATTGCTGCAGGAAGCTGTTGTGCACAGATTCTTTGGATGAAGAATCAGTTACTGGATTATGGGTTAACATACTTTAAAATCCCTATTTATTGTGATAACCAAAGTGCTATTGCTATGACAGGTAATCCAGTTCAACACTCAATGACAAAGCACATTAGCATTAGGTACCACTTCATCAGGGAACATGTGGATGAAGGTACAGTGGAATTACACTTTGTTCCAACAGATCAACAACTAGCAGATATCTTCACAAAACCACTGTGTGAAGCTACTTTTACAAGATTGGTAAATGAACTTGGAATGGTTTCAGGTTCTTTCTCTAAATCTGCTTAGTTTATGTTCTGATACATCAGATTTTATGGTCAGTATTTACAGATATTACTATCTTTGTGTATTCTGTGCTTCAATTGGAAATTGTTTAAGTGTTGATTGTTGTCTGATATGAAATTCTAAACTCTGATAGTGATATGAATGTTTCTGTGATTATTCAATCCAATGAGGATAATTGTGCTAGATGCTGACCTAGTAGTCTTTAATGTACTACAATCCCATGTTTGAAGTAATTGTTTACGTGGAAATCTTTTAACACAAGCAAATTCTGATATTGAGCTTAGTTAAGTTTACTTTGTGTATCTTATTACTAAGTCAAAAACTAGAATAGTGCTTCTTATCTGTTAAGTTCTGACGTTAGTAAATCTGATGGATGTACTAAGTGCTGATAAATCTCACTTATCAAAAGAAAAAGGAAAAGAAAAGGGAATAAAAATCAGGTACTCCTTTGAGATCTAGAGTAAAAATATGGAAGGGAAGACCCAAGTGCATTGCTGGTATTAAGTAATATGCATCAGAACAGCAAAATAAATATTTTTTTGGTGACTTTTCACACTCTATGATTACTGGAGAAATACTCTGATAATAGCATAAATTCTGATAAGCAGTCGTAACTCACTTACACTGAGAAGCCACTGTACAATGGAATTTCAAAAGATGCATAAAATGAGCATAAAACAGTTGAGGTGGACTCATGCATGAACTCATTCTAAAGTAGACCTCAAAATACTAACAGATTTTGAGCAAAGTTCTTAGTTATGCCTTATTTCTAAGATGTACTGAAGTGAATCAAACTTTAATCTTTATCTGATATTTAGCTTACTGCACACACATACACTCCATATGAATGATAAAAATTACTGTGGTGATAAATGTGGTTTTAGATGAACAGGTTAAGTGTCACTTGTATAAATTCTGAGGACAAGTTATGATGAAAGTTCTGATGATTAAATTCTGAAGAAACGAAATCAGAAATTGTGTGAAGTATTACAGAAATAGTCATTCACATTTCGAGTTAAGGAATCATGTTCTGATGTCTGTTAAGTTCTGATATAAGTCTCAGTTCTGATATTAAATCCTGATTCTTTACTTGACTTATTTGTGGTTAAAATCTGAAAGAATCATATTTAAAAATCAGAATATGTTTGGGTGAGATATTAACAGAAATATCTACTCAACCACCTCAAACTTGTCAACCTCAACCTTCAGATCCTACAGTGCAACCTTCATCTTCCAAACCTAAGAGGACTAAGAAAGTATCTCAGACACAACAGAGGAGAAGGATATTCATTTTGCGAGATGAATCAGATGTTGAGGAACAGGTTCCTGTCATAGAACCTGTTATTATAGAAGCTGAGAAGGTCTCTTCTCAGAAGGATGTTAATATTGGGAGTTCCAAGCCCCTAAAAAGGCTTAGAAAGCGTAATTCTGATGATACAGCTCCTAAAGACTCCTCAAAAGCTAAAAGATTTAAATCATTGGCAAAAAGGCCTAAAGATTCTGGTAAAGGAATGGAAGCAACAGCTAAGGAAGGGGGTCAGGAATCTCTGATCTCACAAGACCCTGTTGAAGCTCACAATTCTCCTAGTGCTGATCCAGACCTTCATGCAACTCATCAATCTCCAGTACATGCTGATAACCAGGGGCCAAGTGATGAAATTGACATCCATAACTTGGAAGTGCCTCAGGTTTTGCATCTAGAAGCTCCATCAGCTCCAATCACTCCACCACCAACACCATTTCTTGATGCTGATTTTAATCCAGAATTACCTACAACACCTTCTCTGCATCTAGATACTGAAGATCAGATTTTAGGTGAACATCAGAATATGGTTGTTGATTAGAACTTAATTGAAGATCATCCCTTAGAGGATGATGGTGAAGCCTCAATAGCCTCTCATACTATTCTTTTATCAGAAGAAGTTGTTGATGCTGATTCTATAAGTTCTGATGCTGCTAATGATGAAGTTACTGGTGAAGCTGCTGCTACAAATGTAGATACTGATATAGCTGGTCCATCAGGACATGCACCTCCACAAACTGTTCATAAAGCTGAGATAGTCAAGAAGTTTGTTACAGGGGAAGCACCAGTACCTTGGAGTGAAACTCCTAGAGGACAGGAGTGGACTAAGGAGTGGAACACAGTTACCTTTGTTCCTTCTGAAAAGATTCTTGCTGACCATCTTGCAAAAGCTGATGAAATGCTGATCAATGATGATTTCAAGACACAGCTGCGAGTTACTGTATTGAGTACAAGGCACCTTCAAGGTCAACACTCAATAACTCATGACAAGGTGAAAAAAATTCAAGAAACCTTGATCCAGCAAGATATGAATCTAAAACTTGAAAAGAAAAGGTTTTTCCAACCTACCTTTGACAGAATTGCCTACATTGAGAAAATCCAAGAGAAGCAACAGTCTCAGATTGATGAAATTTTGAAGAATCAAGCTTCTCATCAAAATCAACTCAATGAGATCCAATCCTCAGTGGAATTGCTTGTCTCTTTTCTTTTACCTGCTGATGCCAAAAAGGGGAAGAAAGTATTTAAGTCCAAATGCAAACCTATTAAGACACTGAAGGGAAAGGATGATGGAAAAGATGATCCGGGAAACTCTGGAATGGGTGGAGGTCATGGTCAAGGTAAAGGTCTTTCATCAAGTAGAAATGGAACTACAAGTCAAAGAATAAGTTCTGATACTGGGAGAAGAATAACTTCTGATACTGGTAAAAGGATAAGTTCTGATGAACATCTGAAACTTGATGAGGAAATTTCAAGACAGTTATTTCTGAAAGAAAATCCAGGAATGGACTTTGACAGTCTAAAGGAAGAGGAAGCTAGACTTAAGTTAGAAAAAGTAAACTTCAAATCTGAAGCTTCTGTTGTTGAAAAGAAAATTCCTGAGGCTAAAGGCATTGTGATAAAAGAAAGGGTAAATCCTGATGCAACCAAGGCCAAATCACAAATGCAGATAGATCCAAGGTCCAAGGGCAAAGAAAAAGTTGGTGAACCTGTAAAGGTTTATGTGCCTCCTATGGATGAAGAAGTATCTATTGAAGATGCTAATCTTACTCTAGTTTCAAAGAAGATTTCTCAAATAACCTCTGACATGGTTCAAGTTGTTCAGAGTTAAGATATAATAAGTTCTGATATGACATTGAAGCAAGCAACCTCTGACATAGCTCAAGTTGGCTTGATATCAGAAGATAAGTTAAAGGAAACCTCTGACATTGCTCATGTTAAATCCTCAAGGTTACTCCTACCAGGATTCACTAAAGCTAAACAGACTCAACCTTTGAAAACTGCGACAAGTGGTTTTGAAGTAAGAGTTGTTACAGGAAAGGAAGCAAGAGATAAATCTGGATTGGGTAGTGCTGATGAAAGAAGAGTGCAGAACACAACCAATGATCCAATTTCCTTAAGTGAACCAGGTGTTGGAGCAACTCCTGAAAGATTGAATCAGCTTGAATCTGTACAGATGGTTTACCATACCTTCTTGAAAGAACACATCATGTTATATTTCATGACAGATGGAAGGGTTTACCACATAAGGGAGAATGCTATACCACTGAAGTATTTTGAGGAATTAGAACATATTCTATTCTTACTTCAAGTGAAGAACAGATTAACAGAAAGTGCTGCAAATTATTTGAAGACTCAAATTCAGAGACAGAAGAAGCTTTATTTTATTAAGTCTGACAGCACATACTGTCCCAAGTACATAGATTACAAGGGTGATATTGTCGAGATGAAGCCTAACCCTGCTAAGATTATAAATACATTTCTGGGTTATAAGGCTATAGAATTCAATCTTGAGTCTGACAAGGCATATTTGATCAGACTGGATCAGGACATAAGGAAAGCTAAAATAAATGATCTCAGGGCTGCTATCTTTCAAATTGGTGAAGATATAGTTAAATTGAAGAATGCTAAAAGGAGGATGATTGAAGAACTTAAATATACTGAGAGATGTTTGTTAAAGAACTATCTCAGAACAACTCCTGATATTAAAGAGATCGGTAATTGAAGCCAAGTCAAGATCTACAACTGCTCAAATTCTGATGTGTATACAGACTGGAGCTGTTATCGCAAGTTAAAGTTGGTAAAGCTTTAAGGACTATAAGTTGTAGTTATCTAGTCAAATTCTCATGCATTTGTACTTAATGTTTTTGACATCATCAAATATCTGTTAAACTTGTATATTATGCTAATTTACAAGTTGGGGGAGATTGTTAGATATATTTGATAATGTCATGTCTAATGTGATTTGTGTTTAGTTTTCAGATCTTACTTAAACAGGACAAATCAGTACTTAACTGGAAATCAGTACTTATACTGAAGTCAGAACTTAAGTGGTCAGAACTTAAGTTATCAGGAGATATTTATCAGAAGATAATATCAGGACTTAAAGGAGACTTTCAGATAAGGAAGGCGACTGATTAAAAGGAAAGAAGATCAAGATAAACGCAAGAAGAGATATGCATGAAGGAGGAATTCTATGAAGAATAGAATACTTGGAAGAAAAGATATCTGATTGATATATTTTAGGAAGCATAATTATATTCCATATCAATTAGCGATTATCTTGTAACTGTGTAGTATATAAACACATACATAGGGTTTACACTATAAGTGTTATCATTATCGAGAATAATATTCATTGTAACCCTAGCAGCTCTCGTGATATTTGTTCATCACTGAGAGAGGACAGTTCCATATTGTAACAGAGTTTATTATATTGAATAAAGTTTATTTTCTATTACTTGAGTTCTTTAATTCGATTTGATTTTGATAAACACTGTATTCAACCCCCTTCTGGTGTTTATCTGATATGTTGGTTGTTGATAGCTATTACCGTCACGTGCCCACGTACCCTTCCTTGGCGGGTTGTGAAGTGTGCATGTACTTGCTGGGAGCCCCTCAGGGTGATCCTGGTGTTGGATAGGATCATGGTAGGCAGGTGATCCAGGTCATGGGCTGGACCCTGGTTAGGAGATGATCCAGGTCATGGGTTGGATCCTGGCTGGGAGACGATCCAGGTCATGGGTTGGATCCTAACTGGGAGATGACCCAGGTCATGGGTTGGATCCTGGATGGGAGATGATCCAGGTCCTGGGTTGGATCCTAGCTGGGAGATAATCCAGGTCCTGGGTTGGATCCTGGATGGGAGATGATCCAGGTCCTGGGTTGGATCCTGGCTAGGAGATGATCCAGGTCCTGGGTTGGAGATGATCCAGTTCCTGGTTTGGATCCTTGCTGAAAGATGATCCAGGTCCTGGGTTGGATCCTTGCTGGGAGATGATCCAGGTCTTGGTTTCGCCCTGAGCCTGGGTCTCTCCACTTGACTACTCTGAGTGAGGGGAGTCTTGGTCCACCAGCTGAGCCTGTCTCACCCTAGATCTGGGTTGGGCCCTAGCCAGGTTGCTTATACCCTATCATTTGCCCCCCACTCCCCTATGCAGATTTTCTGGATGAGGGAGTAGAGAAGTGTTATGTAGCAGTTGTCTTGTTGAAAAATTTTTGCTTCTTTCTTGCCCCCCAATCCAGATCTGGTAAGTAGAGACCAATCCGAATTAAGGTAGAGGAAATTGGTTGCCTTCACGAAATTTCTTCTTCTTTCTTGCCCCTAATCTGGATCTGGTGTAGTAGAGACCAATCCAGATTAAAGTAGAGGAAATTGGTTGCCTTGGAAAAAAATTTGCTTCTTTCTTACCCCCCCCCAATCCGGATATGGTGTAGTAGAGAGCAATCCGGATTAAGGTAGAGGAAATTGGTTGCCTTGGAAAAATTTCTACTTCTTTCTTGCCCCCCAATCCGGATTTGGAAATTTCTGCTTCTTTTCTTACCCCACCCCCTAATCCAGATCTGGTGTAGTAGAGATCAATCTGGATTAAGGTAGAGGAAATTAGTTGCCTTGAAAAAATTTCTATTTCTTTCTTGCCCCCCAATCCGGATCTGGTGTAATAGAGATCAATCCGGATCTGCTTTTAAAGTTGGCTTCCAATCCGGGTATTGCACCATAACCGGATTGATGTTTGCTTTTACTTGTTTGTGTACTTAGAAAATGATCTAAGTACATAGTAATTATCTTTAACCCGGATCTGGATACCTATCCGGGTTGGTTGCTATTATTATTGGCGTTACTATTATTGTTGGCTTCCAATCCGGGTATGGCACCATACCTGGGTTGGTTTTTTTTTTAAGTTGGCTTCCAATCCGGGTATGGCACCATAATCGGATTAGAGTTTGTTTTTGCTTGTTTGTGTACTTAGAAAATGTTCTAAGTACAAAGTAATTATCTTCAATCCGGATCGGGAAACCTATCCGGGTTGTTGGCTTTAATATTAACTTCCAAATTGTTGCTTTTGATGTTTACTTTCAACCCCGGTGTGGTTGTTTGTCCGGGTAAAAGTATGCTTTTCTTGCGGTAATTGTTAAAATAAGAATTGGGTGGGAAAAAATATTTTCATTAATTTGAAATTTTCTTCATACAAAATATTGGATCATAGATTGGTTGCTTGCCATAGGCTACAAGGTTTTTGGTTGCTTTTATTTAGTGGTGTCCAATCTGGTTCTTGCCTAGGCTCTCTGGCATGCCTAGGTGGACCGGGATCGCTTTTTGATTCTGTCTTAGGACCCAGTCTTTGAAATATTGGAGTGTTTTACACCACATTGGTCTGTTGGGCTTGTTGACTTTGCTTGAACTTCTTTTCCTGATGGTAACCCCCTTTCGGTCGGTCATCAGAAGTTTTGTTCCTGGATCCTCCATTCTGATTCATTCTCATTGCCTGGAGAACATCTGTTTCCTTTATGAACCTGGCTGCCATAGAGTAGGAAGTGGCTAGGCTTTGTGGCTCTTTGCTTATCAGCTCTACAATGTACCTCTCATTGTGTTCTGGATCCAGGTTCCTCCGAATTATGCTTAGAGCCTCCCTCTCATCAAGATTCGAGACTTTGTTGATGGCTTCCTGGAATCTATGCAGATAAGTTGAGAGTGTTTCATTGTCGTATTGGCGGATTATTTCCAGCTGACACATGTGTATTTCGTGTGTCTTATTGGCTCTGAATCTTCTAAGGAAGGCCCCCCTGAACTCTTTCCAGGAGTGGATGCTTCGTGACGGGATCCTGCTGAACCATCTTTAAGGCCCCCCTTTGAGGGTCGAGACGAAGAACCTGGACTTGGTTAAATCATCGTAGTAATATATTTGGGCAATTTGTTTAAATTAATTGAGGTTCTCTTCCGGATCTCTCAATCCATCAAAAGAGTCAAAGTTGTAATGTTTGAGATTTTTTGTCGACGGATGGCTTCTAAGGAGTGACTGAATGGTGTAAGAGTTTCCCCAATCTCCAATCTGGAATCTTTTTCCATTTTTCGTTGGAGCTCATAAATCATATCTTTCAGATCCTTCTGGCCCTCCTCTTCGTCATCAGAAATGACCTCAGAGGTAGGGTCCCTCCGGGTCCTCTTGCCTTTTGTCTTAGCTAGGAGCCTCTCCTCTTCCAGCTGCATCCTTTTCAGGATCTTTAGCACAAGCTTTGCCTCTTCTTCTCTTCTTATTTGTTCCCTCATTTCTTCCAATTTTTTCTTCTTGGTAGCTTCTGTCTCCTTCTTAGTAGGCTCTTTTTATTCTTTTTTTCCTTAGCTCCAATTCGGTCGAAGACAGATCTCCTAGATTGTTGAGAGTCCCTAAACTCTTCTTGATCATCCTCTTGCTCATATTCTACCTGAGCCAGGGCTTGTTCATCTCTGTAGAGTCTGATTGCTTCAGCAAGTTCATGACTTGTTAAGTTAGCCATATGCTCCTCTACAACTGGAACATTGGTGTACTTGTACTGATTGAGCTCTATGACATTTTTGGCATCCCTAACCGGGGTATGCTGCGTCAGTGGTTGCTCCTGGAGGGTCTCCTTGTCTCCTCCACGTTCTTGAGCTTGAGAGGGGTCATGTTCCTGAATATGGGTACTGGCGGAGGGCCTACCAGCGGTACTTTTTCCTGGTCTTGCCATTACCACAATTGTACAAACAACTGACCATGATTTGATGCTAAAAATGTGGATCTAAGGTTGCTTTTTTTTGAAGATTACAAAAAATTCCCAGAATAATAGCAAACAAACTTTCTGGGCTTTGCTAACAATACTACTAAACAAGAACAGCAAGCTCTAGAACACAAAGAAAATATGCAAGCTAAAGCAGTTCTGGGTTTTAAAACTATCAAGACTATCAAACCCCAGGCTTCAAGACTATCAAGGTTATCAAACCCTAAACAATCAAAATTAACAAAGGAGGGCGGGCTCACACAAACGTGGCCTAAAGTAATGAGCTCACACAAACGTGGCTAAAATGAACATTCATATTTAAGAAAGGGATGGTTGCTTTTGTTCTTACAGGTTTAAGATGTGAACTCTCTTAAGAGTTTGCTGATGAAGGTGAATCCAGGGGCACCGAGACCCAAGGATGGAGGCCCCTCCTTCTAGCGCCAAATGATAACTCCGGTGAGCGGGCGACTCCATTCAACATCGTTTCTGGACCTTCTGTGCATGAATGAGGTGTAGTTGCTGGTTGGGCGCCTACAAAACAACACCGGAAGGGGGGTTTGGCCCCCACGGTGCCTCCGGCGTAAGAATAAGTAGCCGGTTGGGGAAGATGAAGATAGAGAGGACTTAGGTGGTTGTGTGTGTAGGCTGAGTCTATGAGAGTGTGTGTAATGAAAGTGTTTTTCTAACCCCTAAACCCTTCATCTTTGGGGGTATATATAGCCCAAAGGTAGGGTTTAGGGGTTGATACCTCTAGATCAGGGTCGTTGGTTGCTGGAGGCAGAGAACGCCTGGCTTGGGTGAATTGCGTACACGTGTCCAGGTGAGGACCACCTTCATGGTATCCTAACGGTACTCTGAAACACGCCGTATTTGTCTGATATGTTGGTTTTTGATAGCTGTCACCGTCACGTGCCCACGTACCCTTCCTTGGCGGGTTGTGGAGTGTGCATGTGCTTGTTGGGACCCCCCTCAGGATGATCCTGGTTCTGGACTAGATCCAGATAGGCAGGTGATCCAGGTCATGGGCTGGACCCTGGTTAGGAGACGTTCCAGGTCATGGGTTGGATCCTGGCTGTGAGACGATCCAGGTCATGGGTTGGATCCTAATTGGGAGATGACCCAGGTCATGGGTTGGATCCTGGCTGGGAGATGATCCAGGTCCTGGGTTGAATCCTATCTGGGAGATGATCCAGGTCCTGGGTTGGATCCTGGATGGGAGATGATCCAGGTCCTGGGTTGGATCCTGGGTGGGAGATGATCCAGGTCCTAGGTTGGATCCTGGGTAGGAGATGATCCAGGTCCTGGGTTGGATCCTGGCTGGGAGATGATCCAGGTCCTGGTTTGGATCCTTGTTGGGAGATGATTCAGGTCCTGGGTTGGATCCTTGCTGGGAGATGATCTAGGTCTTGGTTTCGCTCTGAGCCTGGGTCTCTCCACTTGACTACTCTGAGTGAGGGGAGTCTTGGTCCACCAGCTGAGCCTGTCTCACCCTAGATCTGGTTGGGCCCTAGTCAGGTTGCTTATACCCTATCATACAAAGTAAGTTATTTTGCGATTTTTATGATAATTATATATGCATATCTCTTTTTCAATGGTCCCACAAGATATTAAGGATAGTGTTGTTGCTGGTGATAAGGCTCCTGTGCTTGATGTTACTCAGTTTAGGTATTTTAAGGTCCTTGGTAAGGGGTCTGTATCACAATCGATTGTCGTTAAGATTTAGGGTTCTTGAGTGTAGATTATGATTGAACTTGTTTCAAAGATTGCTGAGAAGAATATTAAGGAGGCTGGTGGTGCTGTTGTGCTTACTACTTAGGTTTGATTTGTGTTTTTCATTGATTAAGAAGATTAAGTATTTTGTAAATTTGTCGTGGTACTTTTACCTTTACTCGTTGCGTTGTTACCTTTACTCGTTGTGGTTGTATTCATGTTGCATTGGTGGTTTTTTGTAATTGTGTCGATGTGAGTCAAGGCGTCATGTTACTTCTGTTTATCCTCTCCTCTACGAAGACGGGGTATTAACTCTGTTCATCTGAGCATTGAGTTGGAAAGGAGTTTTACACCTTGAGTTGAATTTATTGAGGCTCAAATTGAGGATTCTTTTTCAACTCATTGTTCAACTGAGTGGCAATGTACAGACATGTCTTGTGTTTACTTTGATCATGTCTGCTTTATGTCAAATTATGCGGAGAACTTAAAGATGTGAGAAGATATTAATTTCATCACAGGAACACACGCACCCACATCCACACACACACTCTTTCACACAGATGTAATAATGTATTTATATGTATGTATCATATGCATCCCTTCAATTAGTATATAGAACATTTAGTATTGAACATTTAAAACGGTTACCAAACGATGTCTGAGTATGTGTTTAACACATCGATTACTAACTGATATCTTAGTATGCGTAATACATCGGTTTTTAGTTAGAAACGATGTGTTATGTAGTCTTTTACATCAGTCTAAAACCGATGTAAAAAACAGGGACTTTTCTCTACACCCACCTAGACATCGGTTTTTAAAAATTTTTACATCAGTCCAGTATGTTTTTCCAGTAGTGTTATTTAGTTTCATATTACGTTGGACACTATTCTTGTTGATTATTTTGATGTTCTTGAGTTGGGGTTATGATATATGCATAGCTCAATTTTTTATTTTAACTTGAATACATGTGTTTTGTTTATAGATTAATACAATTATTATTTAGCAAAAAAACTTGATATATTTGTGTTAATTGTTTATGTATCAAGATTGTACCTTTATTGTTGGTTTATATGTACCACTTGGGCTTATGATACATATTCATTTGATGAGTGTGGAGAAATGATTAAAATCTTTGATGATTAAGACCCCGACTGTAGACCAGTAGTAATTTGTTTGAGATATAGCATTTTTTTCTAGGAAAGATAAGTACATGTTGTTTAAGGAATATATACATATGTAATGGTGACTTAGTTTAAGTCCAAATTGAGAAACTATAGAATATTTTGAGAATGTTAAGTTGGTTAAGGAATATTGTGTACAAACCCCTAAACTCTAATCGAAGGTCTATACAAGGCCTCCAAAAAGGCTTTTTGGGGGTTACATTCTCAATTTCACCTACATATATACATACACCACATATATTTGAGTAATTCATATTCTACCCTTCTTCTCCAAAATCTTATTTCATTCTCATGTTTGGGTTATGTTTTGCAATAACCCAGTGCTAAACCTCACACATCATCGTTTGTGTACACATGAAATCTGAGTCCTGGTAGGAAGAGGAGAAGAGCCTGGGAGATCGAGAGCTATCACATTACATGTGACAATATTATTCCTCGCAGTTACTAGTTTATACGCATCATGTACATACCTATACCTCATTTGTAAATCCTGGTGATAACGAAGGTGTTGGACAAACTTAGTATTTTAGACTAAGTTGTGAATCATTTTGAGACTCTATATGAGTGAGACACATTATGTGTTAGTGGTGTGTATTTATTGGAACGTATTCTCCTCTTCGAGGGGATTCCAACGCATATTTACACGCTCAAAATGAGTAAAAGGTGAATGAGAACTGATGTTCCAAAGTTTTACCTTTTAATATGAAAAGTGGTTTTGTACCACATCGAGAGTAGCACAAACCTATTCCTTAATTTTTCTTATAAATACCATGTACTACATCGAAAAGAAAAACAAGTCCTTTCAAGCCTCTCTTTATAAATAGAGTCTTAGGGCACCAGTTTTATCAAGTCGAGGAAATAAGAGTCATCTCTTTCATTCTCGGTCTCTTTAGTCTTAAATTTTTCCAATATTCCGATGATAGTTCTCGGGCTCAGTTCAAGTTCGCTGAGAGTATATTCGATTTATCGATTATACTAGTATCTCGTTTTATCCTGGGAAGCAGGTCGCTAAACACGGATGGTGCAGGGCGAAACTGCTTTAAGGAGACAGTTTTCTGGACTCGAGATTAAATCCAATCTCTGTTTGTTTTCTCAAACCCTTCTCCTAATTTAATTGTTAATTCTCATATGCTTATGTGGTTTAAGAATTAGCAATGTTCTTGTGATTTAGTTATATATTCAATATATATATATAATAATAATGTCTTTATCGTACAAGATTGATAACATTCTTAAAGCAGTATCCTTCAGTTTTCATACTTTCTTGTGATTAGGCGCAAAAGTCAATTTGATTGTTTAAATTGGATTTATTTATGGGTATATGAGTGGCCATTATTTGCCTCATTAATTAAATTAAATTTAGTGCGTTAATTTCTTTGATCACTTGTTGCCATGTGCTTGAAATTAATATAGATTTGATTTTAAGTGGTGATTTGTTTAAGCATAACAGATAGGAGGCAAAAGTAAGCACAAAGTTGTTGGATAATTGGTTTCTTATAAGGCTATTGATGCTTTAATGGTTATTGATTTATGATCAACTTATATTCAAGTGGACATATTTGGTGACATCTCTCTCGGGTTGATCATTATAAATTGGTAGATTAAACCCAAATTTATAATTTGTCTATGTTTTCGCTATTAATGGATAGCTTATTATGTTTTGTTTAATTAACATGGTGATTGATAATATATATGAGCTATAGTTTCTTAATTCCGAATTGATTTCGGAATTATTAGTATACTAATACAAGAATCGTATATGCTATAGTTTACATACGTGTTTGCAAGTTCATAACATGATATTGCTATGCAATTAAATGATATGGCTACATAAATGTGACCCTTCATGATGGACTTGATTATTTGGAGATTATTTTTTAATCATTGTTGAGTGATGATAAGGCATCAATTATTATTGTTTAATCTTTAATAATGGAGTTATATCACAAACTTGTAATACTGGATAAATAGAGGCCTTAGCGCGCATCTATTTAATTGGAGAAAATAGATTACAGGCATAGGTTGGTGACAATAAATGTGATGCAAACTATGTAGTTCTAAACATCTTATTTTAATAGATTTATTTGTTAACAAAATGCTTTTAGTCTATATGGAGGCTTTGGAAAGCTATTAAAGGAGGCATAAGTTGTTTTATTATGTAACGTGTCTCATTAGTTAACATTAGTTTGACTGGAAAAATTTGTTCTAGTATTTTTACTTGTGCTGCACTGGATAGAATGCAGTAATATGTTTGTTGTTAAATAATGTGACGAGTTGTGCAGCTGAAGTGAACCAGATTTACAATTGCTCAAGATTCTCCACATTAAAAAACCTAATGGGCCTGGAGTACGGGTTATGGGTCGGCACATAAATTATATTTTTCTGGTTGGATTTTTCCTCTAGTTAAATAGGAATTTCATGTGTTGGTGTCGGTCTGCTGTGGCAGTGACACACGAGCTTATTATAGTGATCCATGTGATACTTAATACGACTAATATTGATATCAGTATTTATGCTGAACTTCGGAGAGAATCCGAAAAGTTGTTAACCCTAACGCATCAGTTGATCAAGGATCACTGAATGTGGATTTATTGAAGATTTATGTTCTTCCTTGGGTCATTTCTGGTTGTACCAGTAGGTGAACCAGAAATGTAGGTTCGTGTGAACCATGTAAATATTTTAGAGAAATTCTGTAATTGAATTTCTAATGATAAGAACCACGGGAAGTTCTTTAAACATGATATTAAAATCTTATAGGTTTTAATGAATGACGTAAAACCTGCTCAGATGAGAGGTAGTGACACGATACGTGTTTACTGTCTGGTTTGATAGTAAAACATTTGTCACTCGTACTCGTAGTCGAGTCAATATTGAAGCTAAATAGAGAGATGTGTGCTCTATAAACTCAAGGGTAAATCCAACTTAATACAGATAATTAAGATGGTAGTGAATAAATTTGATGATGAATAATCACCGAGAAAATTCTGTTTGCAACGTGAATATTCATGAGGTCGTTTCACCTTACTCGCATTAAATAAATGGAGTTGATGCATGCTTGAGTTGCGCTCTGAGAGGGATGCAAAATGATTGTGATCAGCTCAGACTATCACTGAATTTGAGGATATTAGTTACGAAGGGCTAATCGTTCCTTAAACATGATACCACAGAAGGAAATAATTAAATTTCCTATTAGTTTTGGAATGTTTTCTGACATTTTGTAAAATATTAAAATTGTGGGGTATCTAAAATAGAAAATTATTGAATTTTCTATGAATAGTGGAATGTAATGAAACATTCTTGAAAATAATTGAAATGTGGGGGTATCTCGAAACTTGATACCAATACCTCTGTTGGTAGCATGAGATCCAAAATCAATTGAGATATTTTGGATGGATACATAGACAATGGTTGAGTCTAATAATATCCGATATATGAATCTAATTTTTGAGATTCGTAAGAATACTATTACAGTGTTTAGGAATGCTTATGCGATAAGCTAGTAGATCCTAGTAGATCTGTAATTAAAAGTCATCTAAATGAACTTATGAGTTATTGGATGAATGTGAGGATGAACCTGCAGAGAGCAAAAGACTTGGATAATTGCTAGTCCCGAATGTCTTGATAATTTGCTTGAAGGTGAACTCGTAAATTTAATAGAAGCAATGCGCTTCTCGTATAATTCCTTGATAAGTGAATATATCAAGAGAAAATTTGACTATTACTGAGAGTCAATAAATCAAGATTTTCTAGCACGTGTACTAGAAAATGGATTGTGCATGTTCTCTCTATGTCCTTTATGGGGGAAATGATGTTAAGAAATAGAGAGAGTGGTTTCGTTTGATAGAATCTTGTTTAAAAAATATATAGATCTTCTTACGAGATAGAAGCATTAGGACCCAAATGAATTTTCAAATTGGGAAAATATATGTGGGTCTAAAGGAAGTATAAGGTCAGACTGATAATAAAATATTACAGTCAAAAGTGATGACCTTATATAATTTATGAAATATTCTCGAGTTTTGAGAATAAGGTTCATTAAGATGATACTAAAATTATCGTATTGTGAAATTTAAAAGTTCAATAATGAACATTGAGATGGTCTTTCTAAATAGATATTTGGAGAAATATCTATTTACGTGAACCTGAGGGTTGCTCTAGATAAAGTAAGAGTAGAAAATCTGTATTTTCGGTGATCATGTTGAGTGAAACAACATTGACACGAAATAATGGCATATTAAATTTGATATTGCTATGATAAGCAATGGCTTCGAATAAATGACATGGTTGCCATTTTGAGGATGCTCAAAATTGGTTGCTATGTGAATAAGGATTGCCAGTTTAAGGACGCTTAAACTCGGTAATGATGCAAACTGAAATTTCTGGTTTTTGGGACTCTAAAAGCTGGTAATATCAATAACAAGTGAAGTCTTAAGTAATAACTAGTAAAGTTATTTCATAAATGTGACATATGTCAATATGAGAGGTCAAACTGATTCAAAATCAGAGAATTGACAAGTGTGTATGTGTTATTTACACATGATATGCAAGTCATAATTAATTGCATGTGAGTGATCTGATCATTACGAGAAGTAATGACAAGAGGATCATCTCTGAAAATCTTGATGAGATTGAAAAGTTTTGATTTGAAGATTACAATCTTCGTGACTTTAAAATTTTTAGATGATACATGTCACATGTTGGTGATGTGAATTTTGAAGAGATCAACGAAGCTAAAGTTGTCATAGCTAGAATGGATTTATATTTATCCAAGCGTAGATGAACAAGGATCTCTCAAGAAGGATTGCAAGTCTGTTGTACTTTTTAAAATTGTACAAAATTATACATAGGCTACACAGTTGGTAAACTGTGTAGATGCACGAGTACAATGAAAATTGGTCACTTGGAAGTGATTGTAATGAGATTTAAGGTGTATGATATGTGCTCGTGAGCTTGGATTGCAATACGAAAGATATATAATTGTACTATGTGAATATAGTATGTAAATTAGATATTTGACTTTAAGACCTTAAAAGTCATTCGAGAATACATTTCACACTTAGCAGCCGTGTCATGGAAATCCTAAACTTAGCTCGATTCATGATGGAATACGAGTCTGGTGCATAAAATAAATACAGTTAAAAGGCTGAATAGCCACTTTGTAAGGATATTCCTAAATGACAAGGAAAATATGTCTTCAATATGCATATATCGTGTAATCAATATGCAAATTGGGAGATCACATTATTGTGTATGAAATGGTATGTCTCACATCTATGATGAGGACATAATACCATTAAACAACTATTCTCAACAAGAATTATCATGATTGACTATGTAAAGTCAAATGATAATATTTGGATCCACTAACCAGATGGTTAAACTGAGCGAATCTGTTTAAGCCAAGGGAATCTAGTTAGACCGAGAGATAGTTGTCAAATCATTGAGAGGAATGAGCCTTGCCTATTGCTTAACGGCGTCATGGTGGACACCCAACCTTGCTGACTGGAGATCCCAAGAACTTGGTTCAATGGGACAACTAAATCATGATGACAAAATCACTGTGGGGGTAACCCCTGGCCTATTTCTATGATGATGAAATAGTGAGACCCGTAAGGTACGAGGTTAAGCTTTATGCTTTTAATGATCTTTGACGAATACAAGGATTTCAAGTTTGAATACATAATATTCGGTTGAGTAAACGCGGGTTGCTCTATAAGATAAAGATCACCTATGTAAGAGAGAAATATGGCCGCTTCAAAGGAGAATTGCGACTCACAATTCTTTATAAACTCTTGCAGAACCAGGACGATGTTCCAGGGGCAAAATGGACATAATCATGAGAACTGAATGAGTCAGGAAAGATATAGTGATGAGTATGTCATCGTTTACACAAACGGTCGAACAGTTCAAGGACATCGCGTCATACTGTCTACCAGTAAAGTCGATATACTTATTCGAGCGAAGGTTCAAGGAGCATTCTCTACCTATCGTATGCTATATCTGACCGCCAGAACTATCACCAAGTCAAGCTCCGCGTCTGTCTGTCTATGTGGTGCGTGCTACTGGACCATCAATCTCATTTGTGGGGGATTGTTGGACAAACTTAGTATTTTAGACTAAGTTGTGAATCATTTTGAGACTCTATATGAGTGAGACACATTATGTGTTAGTGGTGTGTATTTATTGGAACGTATTCTCCTCTTCGAGGGGATTCCAACGCATATCTACACGCTCAAAATGAGGAAAAGGTGAATGAGAACTGATGTTCCAAAATTTTACCTTTTAATATGAAAAGTGGTTTTGTATCACATCGAGAGTAGCACAAACTTATTCCTTAATTTTTCTTATAAATACCATGTACCACATCGAAAAGAAAAACAAGTCCTTTCAAGCCTCTCTTTATAAATAGAGTCTTAGGGCACCAGTTTTATCAAGTCGAGGAAATAAGAGTCATCTCTTTCATTCTCGGTCTCTTTAGTCTTAAATTTTTCCAATATTCCGGTGATAGTTCTCGGGCTCAGTTCAAATTCGCTGAGAGTATATTCGATCTATCGATTATACTAGTATCTCATTTTATCCTGGAAAGCAGGTCGCTAAACACGGATGGTGCGGGGCGAAACTGCTTAAAGGAGACAGTTTTTCGGACTCGAGATTAAATCCAATCTGTTTTTGTTTTCTCAAACCCTTCTCCAAATTTAATTGTTAATTCTCATATGCTTATGTGATTTAAGAATTAGCAATGTTCTTGTGAATTAGTTATGTATTCAATATATATATATAATAATGTCTTTATCGTACAAGATTGATAAGAGAAGGAACCTTAATTACTATATTTACCGGTTGGATCAATGTCAGATAGACTCGTTTTCGTTAGGGAAACAAGTATTTTTCATTTTCAAAAAAAATCTAGGGGTATTAAAGAGTAGACATTCCTAACCTGTATGCTCACAATTCCACAAGGGTTAGGTTGTGGGTTGCATAAAAGTTAAATTTTATCGCTGAAGTAAATTATCATATAAATGCGTTTCGGTGTGCCAAAACTTGGATTTATATAGGAGAAAGCCAACCCTAAATCCTACCTTGGGATTAGAGGATGAGAGGAAGAAAACAGGTACCATATATAGTTGAATTATCTGATGCTTAGACAAATATTAATTAATGTTTATATCCTGACCCTGCTTATGGATAAGCTTCTGCTTGTGGTTAGCTGTGCATCAACTTGTTTATATATTCAACTAACAGCTTATGTCTTTTATTCTTGTAAATGAGATGAGTTTTAGAGGATAAAAACTGTATCTTGTTGTGTCTAGTCATTTTACTTGTTTCTAGGGTCAGCAATTGTTTAGCTCCTAGGAGAGCCTATTCCTGATATATAATAGCAACTAAGTAAACTCTTTGGCTCTCAGCTGGTTGTAAATATTTGTAGCTTCTCTAAAATTAAGATCCTACATTAAGAAGCTTTCATATAGTTTTGAACCTGGTGTACATTGCAAAGCGCTTAGAAGTGTTTGTAGTGTCAAGCTTCACAAAGTCTATTTGATTCTGATTTTTCATTTTGTGTTATCATGTGCATAAACCAATATCTTTTCCGGTCTAACATGTACCCTTTCTTTCTTAAAGACTTGTTGCTCTGTTGAGGCAATCCTGCAGTTTCTGAAGAAGGACAGCAACGCTGTTAAACAAATATATTCCACTAACAACTTATGTTTTCTTATTCTTATGAAAGAGAGGATTTTTAAAGAATAAAAAAATATCTCGTGTCTAGTCAGCTTACTTGTTTCCGTGCTAGGGTTTGCAACTGTTTCTCTCCTATGAGAACCTATTCCTCACATTTAGTTACGCAGGGTAAAGAGTAAAAGACTGTGTCAGTCTACATATGAGAACCTATTCCTGACATTTAGTTACTCAAGTAAAGAGTAATAGACCGTGTCAGTCCACATCAAATTACCAATACCATGATTTGGCGTCAGAAGCTAGAAATTAGGATTTAATAACAGCAATCAAATAATCTGGTAAATCATTGGCTCTCAGCCGGATGTGAATGATTGTAGCCTTTCTAAAAACTAAGAATTTACATTAGGAAGCTTTAATATAGTTTTGAACCTTGTGTACTAGCAAAGCATATGGAAGTCTTTGTAATGCCAAGCTTCGGTTAAATTATTATATTTATTACTTTTTTTGTGTGTTACCATGTGCATAAACTAATATCTTTGGTGGCTAACATATTCTCTTTCTTTCTTAAAGACTTGTTGCTCTGCTGAGGCAATCCTACAGTTCTTGCAAAAGGACGGTCACGCTGTTACACTTTCGAATGATGCTGGCCGTTATGTTTGCAATTATGTATACTATCACTTCCTCCGGTTTGCAGAACAGAAAGGTCACAAATCCCTTTTTGTCCATGTTCTTTTCAAAGATTAAGGAAGAAGCTCAGATGGAGTTTGTGGCAGCTCTTTTGGAGGCTATCGCATCAATATGTTGATAATTGATATAACATACACTGAATCTGAAAGTAAATTATGTCTCTTGTTGTCATTGACTTTTACTTTCACCTGTAAATTAACATGTTCATATTGTTATGATTTGAATTAAAAAATTAGATTTCTATCGGTTATTTGTGAGTTTAAGTTGACATGTATGTAAACTCTGGTATTTAAACCAACATGTTCATATAGTATTATTAAAAGTTAGGATTCTTCCTGTCAAATGAAGGGTCACAAGATATCATTGTGATATAATATCATAATACACATAAAAAAATGTAAAAATGTGACTGAGCCATCTTCTGGAAGTGCATTGTGACTCCATGGCTCCATGGATGTGTATTGAACTAGCATAAATGTACAAGGAGCATGCGTAAGCAATCCGCAAGATCTTTATATTTTTTTTATATTTTACTAACTCCGTTCCCTCAATTCTTTACATTGTTTTTCAAATATTTATAAAGTACAATTTCGTAATTTATTTTTAAAATTTTCTTTTTTTATAAAAAAATTGAACATTATAATTTTATTTAAAACAAAAAAAATAAAAATAAAAATTATACAACTACATTTAATAAGAGCATTCGAGCCCCCGTCCCCAAATGTAAAGAATTGAGTGGGGATGGAGGGAGTATAATTTAACAAATATTTATATTATGAAATTTAATTGTATGTAATAAATCGTAAGTTTAATCAATTTTTAATATGCATAATAAATTCACCTTTTGATAAATAAATGATAAGTAATGTTAAAAATGTTGATATTTGCTCGAGGGATTCATTTTATTAATGAACAAATAACCAATTAGAGTATCTTCGACCATTACCACCTATTATTTAAAAAATCTAGTCGTATATATATTAGTCAAAAAATATTATACTCTAACTATGATATTATTAGCAAAAAATTTAGATATCACATCTTCTATATCTGCGATCTTGTAATTATTAACATTCACTTGCCAATTTTCTGCCTTTTTTAATCTAAATTTGCAAAGCAATATATACATATACTTATATTATATTTATATTTAATATATATGTGTTAAAATTTTTATTTAATATTTTAAATTTATCTTATATTTAGTATCAAAATATAATTTTCTTATTAATCAATTTATTAATTATTTTAATAAACATTACATATTTATAAAAAAATATTAATAAATCTAATTTAATCTAATATAAAAAAATTTAATATACTATAAATATAAAATTGTAGTATACATTTAAGCATATATGTTTTAACATATATAAGTGTCTTATTATAATTATATTATATAATTATATATTCAATTTTTTTTTATTAAATAAAGATTTTGTTTTTACTTGTATTTAATTATATATTTAAAATTATTTTAACATATGAAATTTACATATATAAACAATAATTTGAAGATACAGTTGGTTCATATTAGAGTTGGGATAGGAGATTGAAATAACAAACCAAGACCCCGATATAGAACTCTCAATGTGAAATCAACAACGCTGTAAACTCAATGAAATCCATTTACTCTATTTGAGGTGGCCCAGCATGACCGGGACCGAATATAAATATTAATTTACAAAATTTTCTTAAATTAAAAAATATATATTAGTTACTCCGTATAAAGATTACCGGTTCAGTCGATTAATAGTTATTAAATGATTTGTTGATTTTCTTGTCTATATCGGATTAATTATACATGTTTTTATTCAATTGTTTAATATATCAAATTTGATAAATTAAGTTTTATTATATTTTTAAATATATTCAATCAGTATTCAAATTTGTTGATTGAAAGATATCTCTTCGGTTTAATTCTGATTCCATGTATTTTAGAATATTTTTAACATCATGTTATTTTTCGTGACGAGTAAAATATTACCCGTATAAAAAAAGAAATTAATATTTTTAAGTATATATTCACCTAAAATAAGTGGGTATACAAATCTTTTAATGTAAATACGCCCTAGCCAAAAAATTGAATGTGAATTTATAAGGGTAAATTTGTATTTATATGACTTAGATTAAAATATTGTTAATTCTATTATTAAAATACAATATTAAATCACAAATCATATAATCTCCGTAATCACGTACGGCATTTTTCTCGTAAAAAAATTACCTGGGAAAATAATAGACGTGACTTTGTGAGCCGCCAGGTGGGTCCTTATGGAGTCTCTCAAACGATTTATTAATTTATTTGTTAATAATCTAATTTATCCGAAACAGAATGAGTTGGAAGAACGTGTGTATATTTATCTTTAATGCAGGGCAATTCCACGTCATTACTGTACAAAACCTTTCTGGCCTTGCAAAGGTCCATGTTCTTAAAATGCTTGTAGTTGAGGACGGTTTGATAGTTTAAGTGGTTAAAAGTTTATTTTTTATTATTTGTTTTGATTTTCGCTTAGAATTTATGAAATAATTTTAAAGTAAATATTTATTTATAAGATTATAACTAATATTTTTTAAAAACAAATGTTTGTATTTAAAATTAGTCCACAGTTCACATGCTATACTAGAATACTATTTTAAGATTTAAATCCAACGGAACGCCATTAGAGTGCTTTCAATTAGAACCTGGATAAGGATGAAGTGTAATCATTCTATTTTGGAGTTTTCTTCTCATCTCTTTTTGAAGTTCACAGTTTTAAATATTAAAAAAATACAAAATACTATAAATATATTAATAAAACCAAAAATATGAAGTAATAAAACATAATTTAATTATTTATTTATTATATATGACTACTTTCTCCAGAACGGATTGAGGGGGATATGGGGTCCGTTGTGTGCAAGAACATTTTTTGTTCTGATTTTCTGTATAATTTTATTATTTGATAGATTTGTTTTGTTGGTGTTTTATTTGATTGTCAGCTATTTTTTATGGTTCCCACTAATATGTTTACATTTTTAGTTTTTATACACGTAAATTCTTTATATTGTTCTTAAAAAATTTTAATGTCACATTTATTTTTATTTTAAAAGAGTTTGTTCAAAATTCTCCTTCACAACTTTTTTTCTAATATGCAAGCAAGTCATTTTATTGCACATAAATTGCTCGAGGATTTGCATTTGTCAAGGTAGCAAGAAATTGTTGAAATTTTTTATTTAGTTAATTTCTTAATTTATTCACGTCACTTTTTACATATTTGTCGGAGGCCCTTGCTCTTATTATTTGAATGAAAGTTTCTTTTATCTTAAAAAATAATGTTTTAACAAATATTCGTTCACTATTTGCACGTATTTCGAGACTGCTAAAAAGTATCGTTTTGTAATGTTTTTTAAGTTTTTTTTGAATAAAAATTTAAACATAAAACTTTTATTCAGAACAAAAAATTAAATAACATATTATGGAATTATGTTTTGAAGAAGTATTAAAAAATATATAAAAAATAATGTATAAAATTTAATGGGATAGAGAAAGTAATAATAATAATAACAGCCTTAATACATTATAAGAAAAACAGGAAAATTAAAGGTTAAAGTGATCTACAACAGGAAAAACCCTCGAATCAGAGAGGGTGGTAATATTTTATTAATATTATTATAATATACCACTATTTTGAATTTTGCATTGATAAAGTATTGATAAACGTATGCAACACAAAATAGGAAACGTTTTTATGATGGGAGACGGTAATAATTATTGTACAATTATGATACTCGTATCAGGATTATGCCAAACAAAAGCATGAGCAGAAAAGCCCATTTTAACACAGCTTTGTTTTAGCTGTTTATACTCTCTCTCTCTCAGAACAAGCAGACTGTAATCTAGAGAGAGAAACAACAAGTTGAGGTAATTCAGTTCTCTTTTCCACAATTCCATTACTTTGTTCCATATGTTGTTTTACTGCTTTCTTGAAACATATTTTACACAATAGTATTTGTATTTGTTGATTGTTTTGCTGTTCTTGAGCTGGGCTTTTATCTTGCTTAGCTCAATTCTTGATTTTTACTTGAGAAATATGTGTTTATGTATCAAGATTCTATCTTTATTGTTTGTTTATTCAAATCACTGGCTTGGGATTATAATTGTGCACACACATCATTTGGATAAATAAGGAGAAACAAGAAAGAAAAAATCTTTGAGGATCAAGACCCCCAACTTATACTAATAATTTGCTTGAGATATCGTAATTTTTTCGAGGAAAGGCAAAGTACCTGTTGTTGTTTAAGGAATATATACATGTGTAATGGTGACTCAATTTAACTCCAAATTGATAAAGTAATGATCTTTTTAATAATGTTATACAAATAATATTTGTATTTGTTGATTGTTTTGCTGTTCTTGAGCTGGGGTTATATTGCATAGCTCAATTCTTGATTTTTGACTTGAGATATATGTGTATGTGTATCAAGATTGCATCTTTATTGTTTGTTTATTTGTATCACTAACTTGGTATAATTATAAATACACTCCATTTGAATGAGTGTGGAGAAATGAGGAAAATTAAATCTTTTGATGATGATGACCCCAGCTGTAGACCAATTATTTGTTTAAGATATCTTCCGAGGAAATATAAGACTTTGTTGTTGTTTAAGGAATTTATACCTGTGTAATGGTGACTCAATTTAAGTCCAAATTGATAAAGTAATGATCTTTTTAATGATGTTAAGTTGGTTGAGGAAGATTTTTTTAAAGTATAAAGATGGTATGATAGTTATTTTCCGTGCTATTACAACCCTAATGCTTCGTTATCCAAGTAGTTTATTCTTCTATGTGGTTTGTAATGATTCTAGTTTTGTGGACTATTGGAAAAATAACTTTTGTGTTTGTGACGAGAAGTAATTTGAATATAAACACAAATGTTATTCTTTTTCTTGCATCTGGTGGTGGTTGGTAACACTGAACTCTATCTACACTGTCTGCTCTATGCTATTCCAATAAATTTCAGATCGAGTTATATTAATCATCAAGAACTAGCTGACTTTTTAAGCTTTTGCAGCTAAAATGGGATCTGAAGCGCCAAGGAAGTTGACAATCCATGTGACGGGATTCAAGAAATTTCACGGTGTTGCCCAGAATCCTACTGAGACTATTGTTACTAATCTGAAGAATTATGTTGAGAAGAGGGGTTTGACTCCAAGTGTAATTTTAGGGAGCTGTCAAGTTCTCGAGACTGCTGGAGATGGTGCACTTCCTATGCTTTACAAGGTCATGGAGTCAGGAATATCGGGAGGTGATGATTCCAGCAATGAACAAGTTGTGTGGGTATGGATTTCTTACTCTTTGTTTTTTGATTAGCTTAAGATTTAGCACTGAAAATTTGTTTTGATGGAGCTAAAATAATTGTTGGATTAATGTCACTGGCTTCATGTCTGATTCATAGTATAAAGATTAAAGATACATACTAGCTGTCTGTTCCTTAACACTAATTTACTTTTGTGCGAGTGTCTTATTCTAGGTGTTAAATTTTGGTAAACTAGTAGAAATGTGAAGTGCAAGAATCATTCTTACATATATTTTCAGATGATGTATTCATACTGTTTGTGGACTAAAAATTTGAAAATGCTGTTTTTTTCTAAAATATGAACCTTTATTTTCTTTAAAGCTTCACTTGGGGGTGAATAGTGGATCGGTTAAATTTGCTATTGAGCAGCAGGCTGTGAATGAAGCCACCTTCCGTTGTCCTGATGAGCTGGGATGGCAGCCTCAGGTAAATATGCTCCATTCAGTACTTCACTTACTTTCCTTATCATTGAACTGTCATTAATTTCCAAACTTTAATTGTTTTCTGCAGCAATTGCCTATAGTCCTTGCTGATGGAGGAATCAGTCAAACAAGACAGGTAATGTTATCTTCGTCTCTTTTGCCAGAGATCTTAATTCAGACATGTTTTAAGTATGTACAGAGCTAAACCAATGCAGCTAAGATAGTTTATGAAAGCCATTATTTGTTGTTCCACAGTAAATAGATAGTAAATTAGTCCTTTACACCCTTTATTTAAATTGTACAGTAGAACAAGTTTTAACGGTTGATTGTCGCAACATCACACCCTTACTATTTATTTTCGTTTTGGAACAAAGCTACCAGGGAAACTTATGTGCCGACAAAAAACCTATAACCCTGAAAAAGGCACAGATAGGTAAATTGTCCCTATGCTTTCTATTAATAAAAGTGTCCAATACTCCAATTGCTTAAACCCTAGTACACCAAGTAGGCGGGTCAACATTTCTGTGAAATGACATCACCAAGGTTTCATTAACTTATATATGTGAGGAAGTGGCTATGCTGTATTGTGCCATAACTGTTAACACATTGTTATGTCACAATCATACGTCTTTCATACTCAGGATACACGATAACGGGAGACTCACTTGATACATGTGACAAAATTCTTCCCCACAGTTACTAGTTTATACGCATCATGCACATACCTTGACTTCATTTAATAATCCCGTTATAATGAAGGAAACTTAATTACCATCTTCACCGGCTGGATCGATGTCAGATAGACCATATTCTTTTAGCGAATAATAAATTTCTTTCATTTATTGAAGAAATCTAGGGTATTAAAGACAGGATATCCCTAACCTGTATGAACATGCAATGCCACAAGGGTTGAGTTGTGGGTTGCATAAAAATTAATTTCCACAGTTGAAGTAAATTATCTTATAAATGCTTTTTAGTATGCCAACCACTTGGATTCAATGTTTGTTCACTAATTTAGATGATAATTGAGATCTATTGATAAGAGAAATCCAACCCCCAAATTCCACCTGGGATTACAGAGAAAGACAACAAGTACAACAATTGATTATCTGATGCTTACACAAATATTAATTAATATTTATATTCCTTCTTATGGATAAGCTTCCACTCGTGACTAGATGTGCAACAACTTGTTTATATATTCCACTAACAACTTATGTTTTCTTACTATTATGAAAGAGAGGATTTTAAAAGAAAAAAATATATATCTCGTGTCTAGTCAGCTTACTTGTTTCCGTGCTAGGGTCTGCAACTGTTTCTCTCCTATGAGAACCTATTCCTGACATTTAGTTACGCAGGGTAAAGAGTAAAAGACCGTGTCAGTCTACATATGAGAACCTATTCCTGACATTTAGTTACTCAAGTAAAGAGTAATAGACCGTTTCAGTCCACATCAAATTACCAATACCATGATTTTGGCGTCAGAAGCTAGAAATTAGGATTTAATAACAGTAATAATTAATCTGGTAAATCTTTGGCTCTCAACCAGATGTGAATGATTGTAGCCTTTCTAAAAACTAAGAATTTACATTAGGAAGCTTTTATATAGTTTTGAACCTTGTGTACTAGCAAAGCATTTAGAAGTCTTTGTAATATCAAGCTTCGGTTAAATTATTTAATTTTATTACGTTTTTTGTGTGTTACCATGTGCATAAACTAATATCTTTGCTGGCTAACATATTCTCTTTCTTTCTTAAAGACTTGTTGCTCTACTGAGGCAATCCTACAGTTCTTGCAAAAGGACGGTCACGCTGTTACACTTTCGAATGATGCTGGCCGTTATGTTTGCAATTATGTATACTATCACTCCCTCCGGTTTGCAGAACAGAAAGGTCACAAATCCCTTTTTGTCCATGTTCCGCTCTTTTCAAAGATTAAGGAAGAAGCTCAGATGGAGTTTGTGGCAGCTCTTTTGGAGGCTATTGGATCAACATGTTGATAAGTGATATGATAAATGTTGAATCTGAAAGTAAATTATGTCTCTTGTTGTCATTGACTTTTACTTTCACCTGTATATCAAAATGTTCATAATGTTATGATCTGAATAAAGTATCTAGAGTTCGAAGTTGTTGTTTGTGAGTTGAGCTGTTGACATGTAACTTCTGGTTTTTATATGATTAAACAAAAAAATTATTAGCACCATTGATACCTGTAGTTTTGTATGGTAATTACATATCCCGTACCCAAAAAAATTATTAGCACCATGTTATATAGTTTAGCATCAACCAGTGTACCAATGAAACATGGTAACAGTTCCAAATAATTTGGTGTTGAAATTTTAAATTGAGTATGCTTTTATTAAAAAAGGAAGGGCTCATAAAAAATTAGGTGTTTTATTATGTTTATTACTAGATTTATTATCAATTATGATATGTGTAATTTTATGATCCAGCTTGAAAATATAGCATTTTTCTTAAAAATTCTTTGAAATTATATAGCGATAGAACGGAGATTATAATTGGTGTTATTGGTATGAATAAATGAGGGTCCATCATTTTTATCCCGTTTAAACTTCCTAGAATTTTCCATCCTCTATTTGACCGTACTCTCTCGAATGTAAAATATCATCTCAGATCTTGGATTCGACCCTCGCTCATCCCGCTCACTCCGAAAAAGCTTGAAAAAGTTTTAAAATAAATACTCATTTGTAAGGATATACGCCCCATAAAAAGTTTGAAAAGGTTTTGAAAGAAATACTCATTTGTAAGAATATAAGCCGTTAAAAAGTTATTGTTTGACGAGGAAAATGTTAGAAATCCCAACTTAATTTCAAAAAAAATCCCAAATAACCATTGTCTTGTTTCAATTAATTGAAAAAATAGTAAATAAAATGGAACCCTCTTATTAAATCAACCACACCAATTAAAATTTCTTATTCCACTTATACAGTATCATTATTTTCGGGGAGCATTTTTTTAACTGTTTTCCTCATTCGTAATCATGAGTATTATCTTTTTTTCATGTTGAATTCTTATTGAATTAGTCACTACAAATCTCTTTACATTGTGTATCAATGTTCTTGTAAATTTTACCCAGCCTCCAACTACTCTTGCATGTAAGAACCACCAAAATGTTTGGTGTAATGCGTGTTACAGATTATGTAGCTTGGAATACAATAATTTCTGTGCAGATGTCTAGATGATGCTTGGAAGACATTTTGATTCCATCCATTAATGTGCCTTCGCTCTCTTTACGGGATATCGAGAGTTTGGACCTTGTCAAAGACAAGATTGAGCTCTTCTCTAAAATGCAATGCCCTTGGTTCTTTCTTTTGTGGCATTGTTGAGCCTATCGTTTAGTAATAACAAAACTTCTACTAGGGAACCAGATACATTGTTATGTCATGACAATTTTGTTTGATACCAGTCAGTGCTCACCTGCAATATGGAAAATGGATCCCGTTTTAAAATGTTGGGTTGCTGGATGATGCAGAAGAGCTGCTTTAAAAACCTCCGAGAAAGGATAATTCTGTACTTTGAAGTGCAGTTTTGAGGATTTTCAGTCACAACAATATTGATGGACCTTGAGCCCGAGGATCCCGAAGTTTGGTTGCAAGATTTCAAATTCTATTCTGAAATAGGAAATTTTGGAACTTCAATGCATATTAAAGAGGTCACAGTAGCAAGAAAGATGAGAACTGATGTTAATATCATCTTAATTGATAGGAGTCACTTTTGAACCAGTTTCAGATCAGACTACCAACAATTTTGTAAGTCTTCTAGTTCTACTTCTTATTGTCAGGCATCCAATTTTCTATCAGATGCATGGAACACATCAAGATTGCTTTTAGTTCACTTTGTTCTTGAAGATACGTATTAGGTTGTGCATGTACTAGGATGATCGTATCTTCTAGACTTGTAATCCTACGAGATTGTGCAAGAAAGGAACTTTAGATGGCAACTAGTTGTATTAATAAGTTTCTCTGAGTGGAATACACTACAAAAAGAATCCAGAAGAACACTTTTTTACCAATTAATAGCATTTCTTTGGACCACTAGTTGAAGAGTAAAGCAAACTTACCAAAATTTATTCTTACACTTGAAGTCTAGGCATGTGGAAAATCTAACATCTGCAGCTACTTTCAAGCCAAGACATAAATCACCCCAAAACCCTCGATTTTCCGCGCTAATCAAAACATATATATTAATTTCCAATGTCTTCACTTAATTTATGTAAATCTAACTATCTTCTTGAACTACCAAAACACATAAATGATGCAGAAATTTATCTCGTTGATATTCTTGTTCTGTCTACTGACAGTGGCTTATGGCAATGAGGAAAGCAACTTATCTGACAACAACACTGTTCGTGAGTATCTTAATAACTTGAATATTGAAGAAGGAGACGAGATAGAGCTCTTTGAGCCTCCATCATGGACAAGCGAGCGGGGTAGCAAGATTCTCGTGAATGTTGATGGTCTAGGAGCAGTTGGTGATGGGATTTCTGACGATACTCAGGTGACATATGCCTGTGTTATATGCATCATGCTTTGCAGTAGTCTAGGCTATTTTGTTCATCTCAAGTTTGTGGGAATTTCTTGTCTAGTATTAGAATCACCAAGCTGTATCAATCTTTGACTCGGAAGGACATGTGGAACCACCATATTATTCTTTCTGATAAATTGTTGGCTTATATAGTGAAGCGCATTATTCTTCATGAATCTGTTACTATTTTCTGCCATTATAAGCTGCTTTTTTGTTTATATATGTGATTGTATTAGGCCTTTGTCAAGGCCTGGAAACAAGCTTGCTCTACGCCAAAATCGGTTCTTCTTGTACCAAAAGGACGTCGTTACTTGGTCAATGCAACTAGATTCAGAGGGCCTTGCGTTGATAGATTGGTCGTTCAGGTGAATCTTTAATGTCATTATAGTTCTTTCACTTCCTACAAATTTGTTACTGAGGAGGCTACGTCGTTTATAAAATTTAAAATGTTCTTGTTGTCCTTTTTAAGTATTATAGTCAGATGTCCATGTATAAATGAAAATAGTGATAAATTACATTTAATTACCAAGAGAAGCTAAAAATATAATTGTGTACAGGTTGAGGGAACCATTCTAGCACCAAATGACCCCAAAAATTGGGATGTGAAAAATCCTCGAACCTGGCTTTATTTCTCAAACCTAAAGGCAGTTAATTTCCAAGGGAATGGAGTTATCGATGGTTCAGGAAGCAAATGGTGGGCAGCATCATGCAAAAAGAACAAGTCAAATGTAAGTTATTCTGTAATTTAAAGGATCACGGACTATAGTTAAGCGTGCTCTGGTTTTATCTGATGGTTCCTTTTTCCTGCAGCCTTGCATAGGAGCTCCCACAGTAAGAATCCGAATACTTCGTGAAAACATATTATGTAAATCAAGTTACCGGAACAAGGAAGTCTACGTCTAATTAAATTAACCAATTATTTCATTTCTTGTGGCAAGTTATTAAGTGAAGTATTAAAAACAAGAGTTGTTTGCAGGCTTTTACTATAGATTCAAGCTCCGTTGTAAGGGTGCAAGGCCTTACTATTCGAAACAGCCAACAAATGCACTTTACCATTTCTCGTTCTGAAATTGTTCGTGTTTATGATGTACTTGTATCTTCTCCAGAAGACAGTCCCAACACTGATGGAATCCATCTCACTGCATCTACAAATGTGGTTATTGAGAATTCTAAAATTGGAACCGGTTAGTAAAATTCCTGTAATTTATTTATCATAATGGCTATATCCATGTTTCTGTTTCAGGGAGAACTACTGCAAAGATGATCAGCATTAGTGGTAATACCGTTATCTATTTATGTATATATAATAAATACCAAATATGCTGATGGAGTTCTGATATGTTGTGATTTTTAGGGGATGACTGCATCTCAATCGTCAATGGTAGCTCAAATATCAAGATGAAGAGAATCACTTGTGGACCTGGTCACGGTATAAGGTATTTAATCAGTCTAAATCGTTCCAAAACTGTTTGTTAGCATGCTTTTTTACCCTTGTATCAGCAATAAAACTTCGGTACTCACCACACATTTCATGCAATTATGATGAAGTTACTCGTTATCACTTTTTAATGTGTTTCTGGTATGCCAGCATTGGAAGCCTTGGGAAGGATAACTCAACTGGTGTGGTTACAAAAGTAGTTTTGGACAATGCATTCCTCAGAGGAACTACTAATGGCCTCAGAATTAAAACTTGGCAGGTAATCATCATTTAAAAACTGGTCAAATCCTAATTGTGTTCAATCCTTCATTAGTTCTTACAAGTAGATTACTAAGGTGACAGTTGCTACCAAAATATCATATATTGCCATAATCTTAAATCATGTAAGTTTAGCTGTTTAGTCGACATTATGAGTAACCCCGAGTCATAGACAACTGTCTGCGAAGATGCAATTTTAACCTATTCACCTAATAACAGCAAGTAATAATTGTTAAACATTTATATCATATGCCAAAAGCAGAACTCTTTTCCTGCATGAAGATGGCAAGAAGATGTTCTTTACCCAAATAATCTACTAGCTTCTTTGCTAACAAGTAATACGTAACTATCTTCATCGTTTAATGCAGGGAGGATCTGGTTATGTCCGTGGAGTACGCTACCAGAATGTGAGGATGGAAAATGTTTCAAACCCAATTATAATCGATCAGTATTACTGTGATTCCCCAAAATCTTGTCAAAATCAAGTACATCTCTCTCCCCCCTTCACCCCCTCTCTATCTGTAACTTTCTTAACTTATGTGAATCTAAAAAGTTGCCTTTTTATTTTGATTTCCTAGACATCGGCTGTTGAAATAAGCCTAATAATGTACCGCAACATTAGCGGAACCTCAAAAAGTGCAAAGGCCATGCAATTTGCATGCAGTGACAAAGTTCCTTGCAGCCACATAGTATTGAACAATATCAACTTGGGAAGAATGAATGGCACAGCCGAGGCTGAGGCTTACTGCCATTCTGCCACAGGCTTCGGGTACGGATACGTGCAACCTTCCGCTGAATGTCTGTCTTCATCAGATAGAGATTTGCTTATCAAACGCCGCGAAGAGGATCAGTTTGCAGAGTCAAGTAAAGAGCATCTTGCACATACTGAACTCTAAGCTCTTTTCTTGAGCCCTTTGGATGTCTCAGGGAAGTGAGTTCCTAATATGTACATTTGTTCATTACTAACTAGAGATGCCAGATATTGTACATTTTTTCCCTTTTTCCTCCTGTTTACTTCTATTAATATTTTGTTCTATAGTAGCAGGAGGTAGTTTGTCATTAAAATTTTGTGTGTAAATAAGCCAATTTGTTGGTGGAATGTAATTATGTAAATTATTAACATATATATAAATAAAAGTAAGTATCTCCTTCTTGAACCAGTTTCATAGTAAATGACCCAATCTTGAGCATACAGAGTTGCAGTGCAGACTGTTAATATATGATCCTATTGGGGCCTTCCTCTAACACCTTAAGGTTTTCTCACTGATACACATTGACACATGGGGACCGTAGAAGTTGGCTACCAGGGGCAAATACAAACACTTTCTCACGATAGTCGATGATTGCACAAGAGTCACATGGGTCTATTTGCTCAAATATAAATCTGACTATATATCAACTATCAAGGCCTTCTATAACTATGCTAAAGTTCACTTCAAAGCTGAAATTCAGACCATTAGATCGGATAATGCAGCAGAATTCGGTGATGAGAGTTGCAGACAATTTTATGCAAAAAAGGGCATTACACACCAGACATCCTGTCCACATCGACCACAGCAAAATGCTCGTGTCGAAAGGAAACACCGATATGTGCTTGAAGTAGCTAGGTGTCTTCGTTTTCAAGCTGGACTACCTTTGGAGTTTTGGGGCGAGTGTGTGCTAACGGCTGTCTACATCATCAACCGGTTGCCAACACCAGTACTGGGCAACAAAACTCCATATGAAATCCGATATGACGAACCCGTTGATTATAACAACATCAAAACCTTTGGGTGCTTGGCATTTGCTGCAAACCCCTCACATACTGGTGATAAATTTGGCCCAAGGGGAGTACCCTGTGTCTTTATTGGCTACCCTTTCTCTCAAAAAGGCTACACACTGTTAAACCTGTCTTCTATGACAACGTTCGTATCTCGTGACGTTGTCTTTCATGAAGATGTTTTCCCTCTAAACAATTCCAGCCCAAAGCCATATATACAGCCTACCCCTGTTCCTATGCCTCAAGCCCCAACTCAGCCATTTACTGATGATGACCTTGTCATTTACGGTCAACCAGTTGTTGAACATCCAATTGATACTCAGCCTTCGCCAGAAAACCGTCCTCTCAGACATTCCACCAGAGCTGCTCGAAAGCCAGCCTGGCTGAATGACTATGTGCATAGTATGCACTCTTCCTGCAACATTGCTCAAGTGATAGACATTCCAATTGCTGACCAGTTTCATTGCTTATCTGCTCAGCTCTCAACAAACACAGATCCTTGCAGCTTCAAATATGCACTGAAACATCCTCACTGGATTGAGGCAATGAACAACGAACTCTCAGCTCTAGAAGACAACAACACCTGGACTGTGACTTCCCTTCCACCGGGTAAAAAGCCCATTGGCTGCAAATGGCTTTTTAAAACCAAATACAACCCAGACGGTTCCATTGAACGCTACAAATCAAGACTTGTCGTACTAGGATGCAAACAGGTTTATGGAATCGATTATGCTGAAACATTTGCACCCGTTGCAAAGTTAACAACAGTGCGTACCTTGTTGGTTGTAGCTGCCATTCAAGATTGGATTACAGTGCAAATGGACGTCTCCAACGCCTTCTTAAATGGCGACCTTGAGGAGGTTGTTTACATGAAATTTCCTCAAGGCTACACGGGGCTAGGTTCCAGAATCTCTGCAACTTCCTCCCCCACCTCCCTTGGTAATTTAGTGCTTCGACTTCTCAAATCATTATACGACCTCAAACAGGCCCCTCGCCAATGGTTTCGTAAGCTATCTGAGACATTACAAGGGCTGGGTTATGTACAATCAAAAACTGATTACAGCTTATTCAAGAAAACCTCAGGTACATCTATTACTCTGGTTTTAATCTATGTCGATGACCTCCTGATTTCTGGCAATGCACCTACTGAAATTGAGTACATAAAAACAATGTTGGCCCAAAAGTTTCACATGAAAGATCTTGGCCCAGTGAGCTATTTTCTGGGCATTGAAATCTCACGCTCTAAAGTTGAGTTCTTCATCTCTCAAAAACGATATACTCTAGACCTACTTCGAGAATTTGGAATGTCCACTGCTTCGTCATTAAAACTCCCAATGGATTCACATCTCAAGCTCACACCCACCACTGGAGTTCCTCTTATTGACCCCCACCCATACCAGCGTCTAGTTGGAAAGCTTATCTACCTCACAGTCACTCGCCCCGACATCACATTCCCAGTTCACATCCTGAGCCAATATATGCATCACCCAACTGATGCCCACATGCAAGCTGCTAAGAAACTCCTTCGTTATCTCGTTGGCAACCCATCTCAAGGTCTTCTTCTCACATCTTCCTCAAATGCATCTATCAATGCTTACTCGGACAGCGATTGGGAAAATTGTCCAGTAACAAGGCGATCAACTTCCGGTTTCTGCCTTCTCCTGGGCACTTCACCTGTTAGCTGGAAAACAAAGAAACAAAATGTTGTGGCTCGCTCAACCGCGGAGGCAGAATATCGTTCTATGGCCTTAACAGCATGCGAGGTCACCTGGCTCACAGCCCTCCTCAAAGACATGGGCCTCAACCCCACTTCCCCAACCATCTTACACTGTGATAACCTCGCTGCTCTCTCCATTGCAGCCAACCCCGTAATGCACGAGCGTACAAAATATATTGAGGTTGACTGCCACTTCATCAGAGACAAGATCAATGCTGGTGAAATCACTACCACCCATATTCCATCTCACTCTCAACTGGCAGACGTGTTGACTAAACCACTCTCTGTCAAGCAACACTACTTCTTACTGGACAAGCTTGGAGCTTCAGCACAGCCTCCAGCTCAGCTTGAAGGGGAGTAATGAAAGGAATATGCTGCCACCTGTCTTGCCTTGTCACCTTCTGCAGGACCACATAATAAGTTGTTAAAACAATTCTCTGCACTCCTTGTTTTCAGCATTACCGTTATTTACATTTACTAGTATAGCTGTCCTGTCCTTATCCATATTGTTGGCCTAGTGCCTTATGATTTCTATATGTATGCGTGACCTCTGTAATCAAAGGTATGAATGATAAGTTAAAATTTACACTCTGAAAGTTTTCTTCTTGTCCATTGCATTTTTGCTCTATCTTTCTTTACAGACTAGCAATGTTCTATTTATTTTCAGATGGGGGTATAAACGGATTAAATTATTCGTGGTTACTTGAATTGGGCTCATTATATATTCAAATTCGGCTAGGTAATAATCGAGTTGAGGTCGAACTATTCCAACTATTCAGTTCAAATTATTTATCAAATCGATTGAGTTTTCGAGCTAATTCGGACATGAAGAACTTTTACGGAAATTTCGAGTCTAAAATTAAAGGTTCGGTCGAACATTTACATGATATTATCCATGCCAACAAATGTTGAAGCATTTATATATGATTTTGTCCGAAATATATTTCATGGTTTTTGGTGTGGACATACGCAGAGGGGGCGCTCGTGAGCGCGGGGCGAGCCACCGCATAGGTCTCCCGAAAATAGAAGACTCAAAATTTTAAAGATCTTATATCTATATTTACGAATAACAATATTATAATAAAGGTTAAATGGACTTTTTAAGATGACAAGTAAAAGTGGGCTTATAGATGAAGTGAACATAAAAAGTCTTTAGAAGATTTTGTTAAAAACTATTTGAGAAGAACTTCTCTCGTTTGTAAGAAAAGCCTCTTTTTTTTACTGAATTGTCGAAATATATTTCTTCTCTACATGTTTGATAATTCATTTTATTTGTCGAAATGCATCTCATTAAAATTTTCAGTTGAAGTAAAAATTAGGGCTCAATTTTGTGATTTAGTGCTAGGCCCCGAATATTTAATGTGCCAAAATTTTATTGATGGAGATTTTTGTGCATGCAGAGTGTCCATCATTATTAATAAACTTTCCACCGATAAAATTTTGACGATTTATCAAGAAGAGAGTTTAGCACGTGCCCTCGGGTAAATACTAGAAAATTCGATATACTCCCTATGTCCCTAATTAGTTGTCACATTTTGAATTTTGATGATCAAATTATCCAAATTTTAACCAGAATTTATATATACTATAATATTAGATATATTTTTAAAAATTATATCATTAAAAGCTATATGTAATATATTTTAATATATAAATTTAAATTTTTCTTAATAATAAATGAATGAATTATTATGTTTGGTCAAAAGTTGATCAATTTGAGAAAAATCAAACATGACAAGATAATAATTAAAAAAAATAATCAAGTTCTCTTTCAAAAAATAAAATAAAAAATAATCAAGTTCATTTGGCCTGTTGTCCGCATTTTAAATGCACATATAAAATCGTTGACGATTCTCTCACCCTCAAATTACGCGTTGGTCTGAAGCTTTGTTGTGTCCCTTTTACACACACAAAACACACACTAGATCCCCCAAGGTTAATTCTTCTTAATCCTTTTATTTGATTTTCGATTTTTCGCTCAATTGTACATGTATATATATGAATCTGTATTTATAATTACCATGTTTCGATTGTTAATTACATGATTTAATTCTGAATCTCCCGTTTGCATTATTCGATGTATGTATATAGTGATTTATTTCATCTTATGTTCGGTTAATCGAAAGATTTATTATATAATTAATTTTAAATTTTATTGGTGATGCATCATAATTTAATGCTGACATGAAATAAGGTTACATTTATCCAATATAATGTTATGGTTGAAGATTGTGAAATTACGATATCTCGGTCTATGATCTTTTAGCTGTTTATCACACTAGGTTCTGTTAATTACGATGTTGTGAAATGTGAAGTTTGAATTCAAATTGCTGCCTAGTCGGGTTATTCTTTTAATGATATTCGTTGATTTTAGATGTATTTGCTATTCAATTGAGATTTTGAAGGATTGATAATAATTCATGGATTTTACAAGATTTTCGTTGATTTAAATGTTCGCGGATTTTCACGGAGTTGATAAAAAAATCTTGCAAAGTCTTTGTGATTTTGAGAAGTTTTTAGAAATCCTTCAAAATCTCATGTATTTTGGTGAGATTTCAAAAGATTAAACATGTACTATCAAATCCATCAAAATCCACATGTTTTTCAAATAAAACAAAATCCATGGACTTTTGAATACCATCATATTTCAGTGGAATTTTTAAAATCTAAATTTAATGCCCTAAGATTTTGATAGTTTTTTTTAAATCTAAATTGAATACACTCGGATTTTAATGGAATTTTTACAATCCAAATTGAATGCCTCCAGATTTTGAATGATTTTTCAAAATCTAAATTGAATACCCATGGACTTTGAAAATCCTTTAAAATCTTGATTGAATACACCCCCCTAAATGTTGCTGAGGAATTTTTTTTTGTGATCTCATTGTTTTATTATATGTGCTAACAGTCTAGGGATTCTTACGTGAAAAGAGAATGGGGCTATCGTTTACTAAGCTTTTCAGCCGGCTTTTTGCCAAGAAAGAAATGAGGATTCTGATGGTTGGTCTTGATGCTGCGGGTAAGACAACTATATTGTACAAGCTCAAGCTTGGGGAGATTGTGACAACCATTCCTACTATTGGTATGTCAATCAATTAATGATTAGCTGTGAATATTTTGATGTTTAAACTATTTGCTTTTCGTTTTTACAAATTCTCATGCACATTACTTTGCTTAGCAAAAAATAAAAAATAATAAAAATAAATTTCTCATGCACATTACTTGCTGTAGACTATGTTGATTATTTCCTTGATATTTGTTTTGGCACTCCCAAAAATTGATCTATGTTCAGTTGTGATCTTAAAGGTTTTAAAATATTTGAGTTTATTTTTTTGGGTAAAGAACAATTACATAATTTTTAATATTCGTGCATACTGCCTTCAATCGACCTTCAACCTCGTATTACCAAATTACCATGACAAGGTTATATGCTAGGCTAAGCCTTGCAGATAATATTTTGATCTTCTGTTTATAAGAATCTAGTGCATGTCACTTTTAGTGTAGACCATCATATATATTTTTACGCCTTTGATTGTAACAATGTAAAGGGAATATGGGCTTATAATGAAGTCTGTAGAATTAGGAGAAAAACGAACCTGCTTCTTTGATCTTGGCAATGTTTAAGGAAGTGACTAAATTGGCTCTGGTTTACAATGTCATACAACTGATACCGTAAACCATGGACAAAATAATCTTCGAATTGGCAACATGCCTTGTCTAAAAAAATTAAATTACTGCAAAACCTAATTTTGTAGTTGACTCAAGAAACGTAGCAACTCATCTATTACCAATGACAGTACGTTGTGCCTACAGTAAAGTTCTTCAAAAGAAACTCTTCTCATTTTCCCTTACTCTGATTTTCAATCTCATAATAATATTGCAATACAGTAATACACCAATGATAGGACCGCGCCAGTCCATTTTTCTTTTGTTGAATGTTACTATCTCTTTTTTTTAAAATTTGGTGTGGTGTTTTTGCAATTTTTTACCCATTTCTCATAGAAAAGAATGCACTCCGGTTTTCTATTATCTCATGTTAGAAGTTTGCTATCCCCCAGTCAGTAGGATATGTTTAACTCTTTCATGATCTAGTGAAAATTTATTAAGTTCGTGGTCTATATATCATTGCTGACAAGAATATTGGTAGGGAAAAAGTCTCCCTCCCATTGTTGGAGAGTCCTCATTATATAACAATATACAAGCTGAATTATCTCCTGAAATGCAGCTAATTTGCAGATTTCAGCCTTTACAACAGTTCTATACTCTAAATATGGAAGGTAACCAAATATGTTAATACACCTAATATATCTCAATCTAATTAGGGACAACTAATACAACTAACATACAGCTAATACATTTGACACCCTCCCTCAAATTGATGCTGCTGGTAAATCTTCAAGCATCAATTTGACAACAAGAAAGTTGTGGCGCTGACGTGACATCGATTTGGTAAAAATATCAGCAATCTGTAGAGTGGTGGAGATATGTGGGAGAGTAATAACCAGGTGGTCATAAGCCTCACGAATAGAATGACAGTCAACCTCAATGTGTTTTGTACGTTCGTGGTAAACAGGGTTGGCTGCAATCTGAATGGCGCTAGTGTTATCAGCATGTAATGGAGTTGGCTGGGCTTGAGAGAATCCAAGTTCTGCAAGGAGCCCACGTAGCCAAATAATTTCAGAACAAGCGGCAGACATGGCACGATATTCTGCTTCTGTAGACGACTTCGATACACGATTCTGCTTTTTGCATTTCCATGAAATAAGAGCATCTCCAAGAAACATACACCAACCAGTAATAGACTTTCTAGTATCAGGGCATCCAGCCCAATCTGCATCACTGTACGCTTGAAGTTTGAGTGAAGAACCAACGGGGAAGAACAGGCCACGACTACGAGTTCCAAGGATATACCGGATGATTCGTTTGACAGCTGATAGGTGGAAGTGCCGAGGACATTGCATGAACTTACTTACTATATGTACAGCGTAAGAGATATCCGGTCGAGTAATGGTAAGATATATAAGGCTGCCAACTAGCTTCCGGTAAAAAGTAGGATCAGAAAGTAGCTCTCCTTCTTCTCTGCTATATTTGACATTAATTTCCATTGGGGTTTCAACAGAAATAGAGCCCTTGAGTCCGGCTAATTCAACCAAATCTTGAACATACTTGTGTTGATTCAAGAAGATACCTCGTGGTCGATAATGTACTTCTAATCCCAAGAAATAATGGAGCTGACCAAGATCTTTCATTTGGAAAGTGGAACGTAGCAGATTTTTAAGACAATCAATGGCTTGTATATCAGAACCAGTGACAAGGATATCATCCACGTAGACAAGAAGCATAACTATCCCCGCACTTGTCTTTTTCAGGAAAAGAGAGGAGTCATATTTACTTTGCGTATATGAAAAACTCAGTAGAGTGGATTTGAACTTTTCAAACCAGATTCTAGGTGCCTGCTTTAAACCATATAAAGAGCGCTTCAGTTTGCAAACATGATTAGGTGAGATAGGCATACCATTGGGAAGTGTTATATAAACTTCTTCCTTGAGGTCACCGTGTAAGAAAGCGTTCTTCACATCCATTTGAGACAATTTCCATGATTGAGACGCAGCAAGGGCTAGTATGGTTCGCACGGTGGTCATTTTAGCTACCGGTGCAAACGTCTCTTCGTAATCTATGCCGTACTCTTGTCTATTTCCAAGCACTACTAGTCGAGCCTTATACCTCTCAACGGAACCATCTGGATGAAGTTTTACTGAGAACACAAACTTGCTGCCCAGAGGTTTCACGGATTTGGGACGCGCTACAACATCCCATGTTTGGTTTTCTTCAAGTGCAAGAAGCTCAGTTTCAATAGCTTCCCTCCAACATTCATGCTTCATTGCCTGTTTATATGATTTGGGAATAGGGATGGTTGATACAGTAGCTGTTAATGATACAGGATTAGTAAAACCATACCTATCTGGAGGCTGGCTCACTCGAGTGCTATGTCTACGAGTGGCAGGTGCAGCAGCTTGAACGGGATCAGTAGTAAGGGAATCATTTTGAGGGGGTGGAGAAGCTTGAACATGATCAGCCGCAAAGGAATCAGTGTGTGGAGGTGGATTGGCTTGAATTGGATTTGAAGTTGGAGTTTCTAGTATAGTATTCTGGTTTTGCATGACTTTAGTGCGTCGTTGATACACCAAAAGTGGTTTAGGAGATGGATGTTCAGATTCAAATGACACTGGAATGGATAAAGAATCTGCAGAAGAGTTAGTAAATAGAGGTACAACTGAAGATAACGGAGAATGATGATCAGAATGATGATCATTGTAGGTAGAGAAAAAAGGTTGGTTTTCCAGAAAAACTACATTTCTCGAAACTCGAGTTCGTCGTAAATTAGGATCATAACAGAGAAATCCTTTCTGGTGTAGAGCATATCCTAAGAAAGCACATTTTGTTGACTGGGCTGTGAGTTTTGTGCGTTCATGTGGAGGAAGGTGAACATAACATACACATCCAAAATTACGAAGACCTGAATAATCTGGAGTGCGACCAAACAACCGAGTGAAAGGTGAAACGTGATTTAAGGATGGTGAGGGTAATCTATTTATGAGGTACACTGCAGTGGAGAGAGCTTCACACCAGAACCTAGAGGGCACAAATGATTCCAACAAAAGAGTACGAACAACATCGAGAAGATGGCGGTTTTTTCTTTCAGCTATCCCATTTTGTTGGGGAGTTGAAGGACAAGACCTTTGAGAGATTATACCATTGGCTTGTAAATACTCTTGAAACAAATGAGCCGTATATTCACCCCCATTATCTGAGCGAAGAATTTTGATTTTTGTATCGAATTGAGTTTAAATATATGCATGAAAGATCTTGAAGGCTGAGAGCACTTCAGATTTAGAACGAAGCAAATATATCCAAGTAAAACGACTATAATCGTCAATAAATGTGACAAAGTACTTATACTTAGCATGAGAAACAACCGGTGACATACCCCAAACATCACTATGTATTAAATCAAAACGTTGAGTTACATCAGAAGTATGAATGGGAAATGGTAAAGTTTTGCTTTTTCCAAGTTTACAAGAATTGCAATCGAACTGGACAGAACTAAGAGAAGATATTTTTTTATTCCCAAGTACACCAGATTTCAGCAAACCACGAAGAACGTTATTATTGGGGTGTCCTAGACGCTTATGCCATGCATGGTAATCAATACGGGCAGAATTACAAGAAATAATAGGAAACGAGCGACATGGTGAAGGAAATTGTATAGGAAAGAGACGCTCAACTTTAGGCCCCCTCGTGATCACCCTCCCTGACTGCTGATCCTGCACAATACAACCAGATTTTGAAAATGTTACTTTGCAATTATTTTCTACCAATTGACCGACAGAAATAAGGTTAGTGGTAAGGGCAGGAGAGACAAAGACATCGGTTAGAGAGGAAGAAATATCACCAGTTGCTGTGATAGGTAAATGATTTCCATCTGCAGTACTGATTTCAAGATTTCCGCAATATTTACTTATATTTGTAAGAAAATCAGCATTATTGGTCATATGATTAGAAGCTGCAGAATCAAAGTACCAAGTAGGTGATTTGAGAGTAGATTTACCAGAAATTCCTAGAGTAGAAAATGCTGAAATGATCATTTGCTGAATCATTTCAGGTGTCACGGGTTGGACAGGAGCTATATCATTCCGTGTCGTATGTCCAGTATTCAACATACCTCCAGTACTCGAGGATCCAACCATAGCTGTGTAGGCGGTCTCAGATTTCTTTGGTGGACGAATAGGACATTCCTTGATTATATGTCCATCTTTCTTACAATAATTGCAAATTTTTTTGGAACAGTTTGAAGCATAATGTCCAAAACCTTTGCAAGAGAAACACTGAACATTACGCATATCCCTGCCTCTTAGTTTACCTTGTGTTGCATATGCCAGATGAACTAACTCAGATTTCTGTTCTTTCAAGGTGTCTTGAGTGAGAAGACGTTGTTCCTCCCGAAGCAGATCATTAAGACATGTATCCAGAGAAGGAAGAGGATCTCGATTCATAAGGTTTGACCTAGTAGCTTCAAACTCAGACCGTAATTTCATAAGAAACTGATCTCTTTTAGTAGTTTCATGTACATCTTGAACCGACTTAAGACCTTCAGCCGATACAGAAGCATAGACAATATCCGTGTATTCAACCCATAGGTTCATGAATGAAGAATAAAAATCAGAAATTGACAGACCATCTTGTTGAAGTTTGCCTATGTCATGTTCTAGTTGAAAGCGACGAGCAGTGTTCTGCTGACTATATATCTTCTTGAGATAAGCCCACATCTCAGCTGAAGTTTTAAAAGGCCGTAAGTTCAATATAATGTTGGGATCGACAGATCCTAGCAGCCAACCCATGATCTGTGCATCTTTAGTTTCCCACTTAGCATATCCAGCCTTGTCTTTTTCTTTGTCAGGAGCAAGAGTGGTGCCACTAACATAACCCCATAAATCCTTCCCTTTGACAAAGATCTGAAAGTGAAATGCCCATGCTGAATAATTTTTGCCATTAAGGCGAACCAAGAGAGTGTCATACTTGTCTAAAGACATGATTCTGAGAGAATGATGAAGAGTAACCAGGAACAAGAAACTTTATCAAGATACAAGAACGAAGAGAAAGAATTGATCAGAAACAAGAGGAAATCAGAATTGTAGCTCTGATACCATGACAAGAATATTGGTAGGGAAAAAGTCTCCCTCCCATTGTTGGAGAGTCCTCATTATATAACAATATACAAGCTGAATTATCTCCTGAAATGCAGCTAATTTGCAGATTTCAGCCTTTACAACAGTTCTATACTCTAAATATGGAAGGTAACCAAATATGTTAATACACCTAATATATCTCAATCTAATTAGGGACAACTAATACAACTAACATACAGCTAATACATTTGACAATTGCGGCCACTGCCATCTCATTCCCACTGTATAATTTCTTTATGGAAACACTGCTGATTATCTGCAGGCTTTAATGTCGAGACTGTCGAATACAAAAACATCAGCTTCACTGTGTGGGATGTTGGTGGTCAGGACAAGGTGGTTTTCTTTTCTTCATTAAGTTTCTGTCAACAATTTATTAAAGTTCATTTTTGGTTAATGAAGTACAACATGTTCTTCTCCCACCTCTTGCGAATTTGACCCTTACAAAGTATACTCTAATTTATGATATTTCTTGTGACATCTTCACTGAATTTACCATGAATATACTCTGGCTATCTACTATGCAGATTCGTCCATTGTGGAGGCACTACTTCCAGAACACACAGGGTCTCATATTTGTGGTTGATAGCAATGATAGAGACCGAGTTGTGGAGGCTAGAGATGAGTTGCATAGAATGTTGAATGAGGTAGTTTTACCAATATTATAGTTGCCTACAGTTTCATGTGTTTTTTTTTGGTGTTTCCTACATTTTCATGTGTGTGTGAAGACAAAGAAATTAGGTATAGAAGCATTTGAGTGCAGTTTATTTTTTAGAGTATCAGTGCATATAGTTAGTGAAGGTACTGGAAAAAAATTAAGAAAAGGATTGTGGCCTACATTTATATTTGAACAACTTTCTGGGTGAAAAATTGGTGTCATGATTGGGGCTTTTTGTTTCAAGTGTTAGGCATTGATACAAATTTAGGATACAAGTAAAAATAAAATATTTAGCAATACATATTTATTATGTTAAGGACATTTAAATATTTTCCGATCTAGGATGAGCTACGAGATGCAGTGCTACTCGTATTTGCAAACAAACAAGATCTTCCAAATGCAATGAATGCTGCTGAAATAACCGATAAGCTTGGTCTCCACTCTCTCCGACAGCGCCATTGGTAATTATCCTAGACTTGATGTTTCCTAGTAACTTCTTATTGTAGATAAGTCTTGTGACAAGTTATTTATAATTTCTTTGACTTTCATTTGCATGTTTTTTCTCTGTTTGTAGGTATATACAGAGCACCTGTGCAACATCCGGGGAAGGACTTTATGAGGGTTTGGATTGGCTTTCCAACAATATTGCCAACAAGGCAAGTGTGTAGATACTATCAGATCATTGTTTCATATTTGTTATGGTTAGCTGTATTGAAAATGGAATTTATATTTGTTTTTTTAATTTTCTCCTGAATACAGTAATAAGCAGATACAGAGTTCTTCCTGTGGAGTGATTCTGGATGCAGAATTATTTTATCTAGTTTTACTTCTTATGTTCCCCAAACATGTTATATTTCCGTAGCCACTGTCTACTGTGAATTTTGACCAAAGCTGGACCTAGAGCTGACCTTCAAGTGGTCCGAATTCATGCTGGGTTCAGTAGACAAATTCTCGAGATGCTAAATACTTGTATGTGCAATATGCAAATTTGTAATATCAAAAGCTTATGTGGTGTTGAGACACATTTCGTACCTTTTGTATTAGTTAAAGGAATGATTGCATCATTCTGTTATTCTTGTCATTTGTCAAGTGTCATGGCAGCTGAACTGCTAGAGTAGAACTCATAATTGTTACCCATACCGGATATTATTGGTGGCTGTAGAAAAGTATATTATAGCCTAAATTATCTTCCAAATTTTGAGAGGATACTTGTAATATTTTTATGACATTATTAGCATCGTTCATGTGGTCTGTAGACTATAGCTAATAGATTCAGTTTTCTTGATATTATTTAGTACTCCACAGATGTAGTGAAAGTACAATTTTTTGGAGTATTTTAGCTGAAAATACACTACAGTTGTGAACAGAAGGTAGATTCTTAATTTCTGTTTGTAAACAAAATGAATGGGACGATGGGTGTGTGCATGTTTTATAAGTAGAGGAACCCCTGTATATGTACTTAGGGGAGTTACATGACTACTGGATATGCACAAAAATCCCGGGCCCGAAAATCTGGCCCGGCCCGATCCGGTCAAATTCCAGTCAATCTCTGCCCGGTCCCGAACCGGGCTTCGGGCCTCGACGGGAACTATATTTTTGGGCAAAGCCCGGCCCGGTTAAAAGCCCGGGTTTCGGCCCGGCTCGGCCCGGCCCGATTAATAGTCCGAAAAAACCCGGTTATAATATGATTATTTTAATATATTTTCTTATATATTTATAAATTCACATTTAATATAAATATAAATAATACTTTAAACACATATATATTTACATATTTGTGATTAATAATATTATTTATATACTTCGTTACATAAATAATTAAAGAAGATATAATAAGTACATTATATATATTTGGATATCATTGTTATGAATATTTGGAACAATGATAAAACATATTATTCTATAAACATGTTTATTTTTTGCCGAACTTAAATATTTTCAACGAAGTAATGTTTTCATAAAATATTTCATGTAAACTAATACATTTTTACGATGATCTAGTTGCTAACACATGTATTTTTCGGAATCTCTAATAATACTCGATCCGATTTAAATTAGAAAAAAAGTCCGGCCCGATCCGATCCGGCCCGAAAAAAAGCCCGGTTAGGCCCGCCTCGAGGGCCCAAACGGGCTCTGACATTTCCGGAAAGCCCGGCCCGGCCCGGTCAGAGTCAAAGTCCGACCCGGTCAAAGCCCGGGCTTTTTAAGGCCCGGTCAAAATCCGGCCCGGTGGGCCTTTTGTGCATCTCTATTACTGACTACGTAGTGTATTGATATAATTAGAATTTTTTAATCATTTTGTGTAACACGCATAACACACAAATTTGAAAACACCACTAAGATCGATCGAAAACTTACCTCCAAATCTGACTAGATCTGAAATTGCCTTTTTTGACCCTTTAAATGATATTTTCTTGAAAAACATGAAATACGAAAGTTGTAGAGAACGAAAAGACTTTTTTGAAAAGTCCAGAATCAATAAATTCCGATTTACAATGAATTTTTTACAAATTTTACAAGACTGCTGATTTTTATGGCTAGAAGCCCTATGAATTTTAATAATAAAGACGAGGAAAACGAATATGATTTATTTATAAAAACGAATAGGATGTATTTATAACAATATAAAATCCTATTATCCATATTAGAATCTGATCCAAATTTTAGGTTCATTAGTCTAATCCAATTTTAAATCCTAAACTTTATCTAATTTTAATCCCTTTTTTCTAATATCCTATTATTATTATTATTCTAAAAATTACAGAATATTACACGAAACTAAAAACGGTTCGACACAGAAGAAACTAGATTAAAAAACTTAACGAGTTTGGCCATAGATTTTTTGCACTTTACAGCGATGCTAAGCTATATATGAGTTAGCAAAGGTCGATAGTCTCTTGCTTAGCTCTAACACTATCCTATACCTAGAAGTAGCAGATTAAAGATTTTACAAAGACATAAAAAAAGGTCGGTATTAGATCAGGAACATAAATACACTGTATGTGAATTTTGAAAAGCAGGAACGTTCTCCAGTCATATTCGCCGACTCCAGAGCCGTTGGGAAGGAATATAACCAAGGATCTTATGATCAAGTGGTTAATGGCAGAGGCCCAGCTTCACTCTTTCTTCTAGCACACACATTTGGGTTTTGTTTTATACACATTTTGTCAACTAGTAAAGGCCACACCATAGTACAAGAGGAGTACATAAATACACCTGTATACAATATAGGACCCGGATTCTTCGGGGGTTTCTATTATGGAAAATGCTAGTTGTACAGAATTGTGTACAAAATCTTGTACATATTGTGTTTTAATTGGAATGACCCTCCTGCATTTACATCAACAAAACCAATTAAAACACCCCACATCAAATGTCATGTTATTATATACAAATATTTTGTACAAAATTTTGTACACCCAGCACTACTCTTCTATTATCGCTCTCAAGACTGTGACCGTACAAGCACACATTTCTTTTGGTCCCCATGAAGGCTGCGGAAAGGTAGTATACAGGTCGAATTTCCAAATATCTGCACACACACACACACACAGTTTACAGAGAGTTATAGTTCTCTTATTAAAACCATACATTGTGAAGGAGAATCGTATATTCAAAGGGTGGGTGTGAATGAATATGGAAATATTGTGTAATTGTGACTGCTTAGATGTTAGCGGGAGACTGAGATTCCTGTTATAGATTCCTAAGCATCTTTAGCTATATGTTCAACTATCTAATTTCTGAAGTACAAAAACACCAGAGAGCTATAGACAAATATATAGAAAACTAAATGTATTTTTTTATCCTGACTAGAAAAAGAGAGAAAACAGGAGGTGTGTTGTACTCTCTTTGGGGTGGGTTTATTCTGCACCTGTAACTCAATCAAAACTCTAACCAAGTCCGATACATGATACAAACGCAACACTTGTCTAACATAAAAACGCTACAACAGAGTCTAAATTTAAGATTAACAGTCCAAAAGAGACAAAAAAACCGTAGACAATATATGGTGAAGAACTCATAATTTAAACAATCTTTCCATGAAATCATTTCACAAACACAAACACCTAAATCCACAATTAATTCATTGTCAACCTCATCAATAACTATAGTGCAAAATATATTATCTCCTCTCTACAGCCTGATGAATGGTAAACGCAGGCATTGAGCATCCTGAAAGATTTTAAGTCTTGCTACTCTGTAACTAAGAAAACTGTAAAACAAGCATTGTATAGTGCACATTACAGTATGTATTCTAAGCCTGCAATACACAGAGCATGAAAGATGTGGAACCATATGTTTTTATTGAACAGGTCCAGATGGGAAGAAAAGTTTTTCTAACAAATCCTCTGAAATATAACTAGTGCTGAAACTGAATCTTAGGTTTCAACCTCAATTAAATAGCCTCAAATATATATCCGATATTTTACAACAAGAACACTCAAACTAAAGCGTATTATTTCTTACATTTAGACTTCTGTATAAGTTAAGGCAATTAAGCGTGTCATATGATTTTACTTTAAGGACGTAGCATGTGCGCGTGTGTACTGATATCAAAATATCCAGTCACCAGTTGATTATGAAATCAGCATATGAAATCTCAGCCGTTTACCCTAAATGATAAGGCTAAATCAATGGTAAGCTGAACAGCAAAGATTATGTTCATACGTTTCCATTTCCCTCCATATCAGCCCAATAAATAATTCTCCTAAATTGTTTCATCTAAAGATTTTGATAAAGACACTGAGCTGGTATTTGAATGTCATTTGAAGTTCATTTGTGTGCATTTCATTTCCATTTATGCCCTATATAATAAGCCTCCAGTATTCACTGTAGAACCTAGGAACAGAGGCAAGTAGAGTAACAATCTTAGAGTTGTTGGTTTACTTTCCCCGTACTCCTCAACACACAAGTTAGCACTAGACATTGTCACTTCTGTACCATTAAGGAGGCTTCCAAAGCTACTAAATGGCTCCAGGAGTACCAGTAGACACTTTCACTTGCAGTAGAAAGTATCTTACTCAGAATGCAGGCTACAAGAAGAGAGCATATGTGACATTTTTAGCAGGTAATGGTGACTATGTCAAAGGGGTGGTCGGACTGGCCAAGGGTTTAAGGAAGGTCAAGAGTGCATACCCTCTTGTGGTAGCAATGTTGCCAGATGTTCCTGAAGAACACCGTGAGATATTAAGGTCCCAGGGTTGCATTATACAAGAAATAGAGCCCATACATCCACCAGAGAACCAGGTTGAATTTGCCATGGCATATTATGTGATCAATTACTCCAAACTCCGTATATGGAATGTAAGTAACCAGTATCACTTGTATCTAAGTAATGGAGTCTAAAACTAATTTATCATGTATGCCTAAAGTGTGAAGCATGTCTGCTTGTACTTAAGAATCCATATTAAGAACATACATGTACAATTTCAGTTCGACTACAACAAGATGGTTTACCTTGATGCTGACATCCAAGTGTTTGAAAACATCGACCATCTATTTGATATGCCAGATGGGTACTTCTATGCTGTAATGGATTGCTTCTGTGAGAAGACATGGAGCCACTCCCCCCAGTATTCAGTTGGGTATTGCCAGCAGTGCCCAGACAAAGTAAAATGGCCTGCTGAGATGGGCTGTCCACCTCCCTTGTATTTCAATGCGGGGATGTTTGTGTTTGAACCTAGTCATTTGGTTTATGAAAGCCTTCTTCAGACTCTCGTTATTACTGCACCAACCCCCTTTGCCGAGCAAGTAAGTTTATATATCTCAATAAATATGTATATGCATGCATGCAAACATTAGATACTACCCATATAAACATCACATCACACATATAATTAAGATGAAAATCAGTAGTTAAAAAGAAAGTGATTTTATATATCTGACCACTCCTCTTTTCTTAGGACTTCTTAAACATGTTCTTCAACCACATGTACAAGCCTATTACTCTAGCATATAACCTGGTTCTAGCAATGTTGTGGCGCCATCCAGAGAACGTTGAGATTGAAAAAGTAAAAGTCGTACATTACTGTGCTGCTGTAAGCTCTCTTCTCCAAAAAATTTTACTTTGAGTTATAAATGCAAAACCAACATCTAAGTCCTAATAATTAGACCTGCTTGGTTTTCTGATGATAGGGATCAAAGCCATGGAGGTACACGGGTAAAGAAGCTAACATGGACAGAGAAGACATCAAGATATTGGTTGCCAAATGGTGGGATATTTACAACGATGAGTCACTAGACTTTAACGCTGAGAACTCTGCTCAAGAGGGAGAGACCTGCTCGAGATCATCTGTGATAACTTCCGTCCAAGATCATGCAATTTCTTATGTCCCTACACATTTAACTGTTTAGGACTCGAGAGAAAGGAGATAATCCTGAGCCCTCGGAGTTGGTTTACTAATACTACTAGTACTTTTCTAAAAATACACACTAATACTTTTTCTAAAATATATGTTCTTTTTACTTTGGGTATGAGGCTTCACAAAATGTATAAAGATCCTCAAAAATATTATCCAGGTATAGTTTGATCATTGCTAAAGAAATTAATAGACCTTTTACTTTATCTCAATTTATATTAGTTAACGGTATACAAGTTACCACATCGGATCAATAACTAGGTATATAAACTGTAAAATTGCAAATATATAATAAACTAGATAGGCTAGTGGACAACTGATTAAGCTATAGAAACCGAGGTAATCAGATTAACATACTAACACACCATGGCCGAATAAGGATATAATTTTTTTTCTTTTCGCTAGCTTACAATTTACTACTGGGAGAATATTATAATTCTCAGTATGTCCCATAAGCCCCTAATGAATCTACCAACACAAGACTGACCCAGCGAGTTTTTTTTCTTTTCACTAGCTTACAATTTACTACTGGGAGAATATAATAAATTCTCAGTATGTCCCATAAGCCCCTAATCAATCTACCAACACAAGACTGACCCAGCGAATTGTAAAATTTGGGGATAGTAAGTACAATACGTTCATGTCCTGATACTTTAAAATTGACTAGCTGAAGGTCATTCTTTTTATTAAATAAGACATAATTGTACAACTATCTCCAACTTAGGGCTGGATGTAATATATTGTAAAGGCAACTCAATGTTCAACATTCCAATTCCGTACAGAGATACCTCTGGCATACAGCGCTTGAACTATGTGCCAAATCAGAATCTTATATATGTTTCACGAAAATTAAAGTAAACACTTGTAGATAACATTTTCAAATAAAAAAATGCTAATTGTTGACCAAACTCAAAGATGTACAGAATGACTACAGACATATATAACCCCTCAAATATGTACCCTTTACGTTCATTAGATGTAATACATAAGGCTTTAAACATCACGTGTTGCTACTTTAGCATCGAAGCGTCCATGTACCAGTATGTAGCTAGTTAAGGAATTTAATTCAAACATCTCATTAATTTCAAAAAACAATATATACCTTATCGTGGCATAACGTTTAATGAGGTTCCCTGAGATACTTGAAGATTTCTATAGCTCAAAAGAATTATTAGCTTCGTCACCTTCTTCATAGTCATCTGGGAAGTTGTGTACCTCGTAGCAGCCATCGTCAAAAAGATAAGGAGCAGCTTCTTTGTTTCTATGTGGCTTTCTATCATTCAGATCGATAACTGAAATGAGCCTTTCTTTGATACAGTTTTCAACAGTTTCAGATTCTATTTCTTGTGACTGCAAGCCAAGAAGAGAGAGGCATTCTCCTTGAAAGTTTGAATCATTTGAAGACAAAACTAGTCCTGCTAAACTTCTGGCAAGATCAGGTGCATAACTGCGAATCTGAGGCAAGCAGAATGTTAAATTTTGCCACCATGTGTAATAAATTGACATACAAACTTTGTTAAAGATAATTCCATCGTTCAATTGTCCGAAGCATCAGAGCAGTTGGCTTACAGGAATCCTGATAATCAAGGATCAGATGTATAACATCAGCAGTGTTTTATTTTCATATATGAAGTGTCAATGTAACATTACTGTGAAACTAGGTTCATCAGAAAGCCATTTCGATCTTTATATTAGCAATTAGTGACTATTAACCACCTATCAACGTATGAACTTTTTCTCCCTTGCTTTGATAATTATTAACGTACACAGCATCTGCCCTTTATTCGCCTAGTCTTCCTCCTTTCACTTGTGTGGTTAGGACACTACTAGTAGATCAACATTTCACTAGTTCCTTGCAAGAAAGAGAGTCCGTACCTTCAGCGTTTGTGCTGTGAGAAGAACACCAGCATTTTTTTCCTTTAAATCATCTAGAGCAAATTTAACGGCTTTTCTAGTAAGATTTCGCTCAGTTGTGTCCATTTGCTTTGCAGGTGGCATTACAACTTTGGCAGCTTGTTAAGAAAAAGAAGTGCATGATAACAAAACATACATATGCAATGATAAAAAAAATAAAGCATGCATCTTTTTATTCAATGAATTGATAAATGCCACTCGCTGATGGATATTTTTTTTGATAATGATGGAGTACCATATCAATATGCAAACCCAATGGCAAATTCTCCCATTCAAGCAACGCGTTACTGTTCTCATCTGAATTGCTACGCAGCGTTAATCCGTAACTTTTCCAGTCAATGCTTGTCAATGCTTTCAGGGAGGATCTTGAAATCAAACAAGGTGAAAAGTCCTTGTAGTACAAAACCTGAAAGTGGAACTAAAAGTCATACATATTTTATAGCAGCAAAATTTGTAACTCTACCCATAGAAAGTCTTAGAGGAAACATAGTCATTAAGTATTTCTTTGTCTTACGTAAGCAGTAAGAAGCACTAAGCATTATATATCAAGTCACGGATATATCGCGACACTATTGATGATTTTATTATCTTATACTAGGCCAAACAATGTGTTATAAATAGTAACGCAAACACTGGAAAGAAACTTGCAACTTTGAATAATGTAGTACATTCAGTTTTCTCCTGTCTTTCCTCGAATTTTGTAAATAGACATCATGATAGGTATTAATAGCCAATATTTGGTAGAAGCTACACAAGTAGCAATATTATTTTTCTGATATATCCAAATACCCGATAGGTTGATAAATATATAAATCTAACCTCTGTTTTTCTGTCGCATACTTGGAAGCATGAAGGACTCGTCGACTCTGATAATTGACTAATAACAATTACAGCTTCCATAACTTGTCCAGCATTTCTACTACTTTCTGAGTAACAAGCCACCCCAGTTCCAACTTTTAGATGTCCTCTACAAATAGTTTAAAAGCATGCAACAAGTTCAAATTTTCAAATACGTACACTGAGAAACACAGTACTTAGTCTTTCTAATAATCTACGTTCCATAACAATCAAGATGAACATTTCAGCAGATACTACATCAACTTGAGAGCTGACAACTGTAGCTCAAAAAAAATCACTAGTGGGATTAAATAAAAGGCACAATGGCTGTAGTAACAACATAGCTATGAATAATTATCAAAGTTAACATGACCAGGAATTCAGAAAACATAAAAAATCAGTTTTACAATGCAAATGTAAAGGTAGAGTACTGCATTTATCGTATTGAAAACTACTTTCAACTGTCACTATATTTTGCGAACATATCTAAATCTGCATCCTAAGGATTTAAACAAAAATACATACTAAACCAGCACTTGCCCATGTTGCACTCACCGGTTTGGGAAGCAAGTGTGGCAGATATTTTGTAGATGGTTATTATGCCTAAGAACATATTCCTCAAGGCCTGACTTCAGATATTCAATATTAGAATCAGAAGATAAGGGGACACATTGGATCGCTTGAACAATATTTTCACATCTTGACCCAGAAGGATCACCGCGATCAATCACAAATTCAATAGCCAGCTTCTGGAAGAATCATCACAGGCACACATGTTGACAAAGCTATTAATGTTGAGATATTTCAATTGAAGTACATCAGAGAGAGAGAGAGACAGACAGACAGAGAGAGAGAGAGAGAGAGCAACATGAACTTCATAATGAAATAACTACTGGCTTGTCTTTCTGAGAAAACAACTTAAATTAATCACTGTGCATGAAGAACACTATATAATTACCTTTTGTTTTGGTTTCTATTACTTCCCCTAACTCAGTGCCTACAGGGGCGGTTCTAAAGTACAAGGGGGTACAATTGTCCCCCCATATTTTTCAAAAAAAAATAATTAAAAAAATATATATATAATAAATATTCTTAAATATATTCTCTACACTTTTAGAGTACTCCCCCTCTTTGAAATAAGAACTGAGAACTACTATTATGTTTATTTATTGTTGAAATAAACTTTTCCCATGCCAATGACAAGTATAAAAAAGTCATTTCGGTGAAACCATGTCAAGGGCCGTGTTTGTAATAGTATGGGATGAGTTGCTTAATTATTGTTTAGTATATTATTTTGTAATAGATTTAGCTTCTAATATTAGTAGAGAAAAAATATATATGTTATATGAAAATTTGATTAAATATTGTTCATACCATTTTTTTTACTATTCGTACCCCCATTTTTAAATTCCTGAAATCGCCACTGAGTGCCTACCCTGGGCTTTGACTTAACAATAGGCGAGCACTAGCAAAAAGAAATCCTAAGCTAGCATTTCTTAAAAATTAAAGATGAGATTTACAGTATAGTAAGAAACTGTGCAGTTGACTTTTAAGAGCTGGAAATAATTGAGAAAAAACATTATAAATTAAAGAATACATGAAGGATTAAAAGTAGTAGTTCAAACTTACAGGAATCATCAGAATTCGCATCTGCAGGAACAACACAAGAACAAAATAGGAAGAGTGAAAGAGCATTCAGAACCACCAAGTAATTTCCAAGTAATACAAACAAGTAAAAGTACAAACGTCAATTAAAAAAGTGAATTTTCTGACCTTTTGAAGATAGTCAATGATCTGCACCACCAAGTTGTCAACATTTTCCAATGTTGACAGTGATATTTCAGTACCACTAGGAAAAAGAAGGATAGAGTAAGATGATCATGTATTGCATATAGAGTTGGTATTGTAATCAGATCAACTTCTATCAATAGCATGCCTGAATCTGGCGCCATTTTTTGAGGCTGAAGGTAATTTTGTCAGTCTTCGCGTAGATGCTTCTCCTTTTAGATTCAAATTTTGGTGATATATCTTATCATCACAAATGTCTGATTGATACAAGGATCAAAAAATCAGAAGATTGTTCAAATTCTCACAACTCTTTGCACATTTAGAATGTAATCAGCAAGCGAACAAGGCGAACAAGGATGCACTGGAGTCAAGACTGATAAGTTTTTACCAAGAAAAATGAACCTTAACCAAACCGACGTGAATAGCTCAGGGATGGATCTTACGTGTACACTAATAGGGAAGAAGTCTACACAAGGAGTCAAATGGGTAATAAATATGAGAATATACATCTACACAATTGTACTAACAGACATAAATGATACCCAACAAAGCTATGTAAATATACCAGAAAAAGATGCATCTCATTACAAGCAAAAAATAGTTTTGGGCATTTTATTTATAATAACTCACAAAGAATATCACATTAGAGTTTCCAATTATTTGTATATGTGCATATAAGCAGTTGCCATCTTCAAAATCATTTAATAACAGAGAGGCAATAACTGGAAAGGGTTGAAACTTACTGGTAGTTGCGACCGAAATAACTCCATCTGCATTAGAACTAGAGTCATTAGTCAGATATTCTAAAAAGGTAGGTTCAGCATTTTTCTTTTAAATACGTACATTTAAAAGTTAACATAAAAATGATGTATAGACCCTATCAACGTATTTAGACTAAATTTCATCATTAAATGCGGAACTTGTGAGTTATGCAATAAACATGCACCCGGCTGTTTCCTATTTATTCAGTTTTTAAAATTTCGGATGCTACAACACTAATACTAATTGTTAAATGTATAGTCATTTTCAATGTAAACTAGTTGACTAATCTAGAAGAACATGCTATGATCAATATATATAGGTGAATTCCATGCTTAGTATAAGCACAAATAAAACAGCAGTTTCAAATTTATTCGTGAGGACTTGACCAATTTTCTTCCTCTAAAATGGTATTACGATCAATAATCAAATTTGAGCCACATCTAGAGTAACAAGAATACATTCGTCATCTAAATAAAACAAATAAGAACAAAAGCAATTACGTACCCCATGTCTCATCCAAAATGAGATCTCGCGAGATTTTTATATCCAGGAACTCCTCCAAGCAGCTTCCAACACCGGTATCAGAAACTGATCATTAAATGAAATTGAACTTCACAATCATGTTTTCCTCAATATATAAAAATCTAAAAATCATTTTTGCAGTAACTTCCTCAATCACATATCAAGCTTATACGACTACTATCATTACGTGAACAATCGAATCAAGTATCCTTCAGTATCAGAAACTGATCATTAAATGAAATTTAACTTCACAATCACGTTTTCCTCAATATAAAAAAAATCTCAAAATCATTTTCACAGTAACTTCCCCAATCACATATCAAGCTTATACGACTACTATCATTACGTGAACAATCGAAACAAGTATCCTTCAGTATCAGAAACTGATCATTAAATGAAATTTAACTTCACAATCACGTTTTCCTCATTATAAAAAAAAACTAAAAATCATTTTCACAGTAACTTCCCCAATCACATATCAAGCTTATACGACTACTATCATTACATGAACAATCGAATCAAGTATCCTTCAGCATACTTTACTGCATCTTAGCTTTCAAAATTAATAAATAATTATTTCTAAGTAGCTTTCCACATATTTTAGTAGAATTTGAGGTCTAAAATGAGCTACGTCAAACACAAATTATTCATAACCACATCTATGGAGCCGGGAGAGGGAGAGGGGAGAGAGAGAGAGAGAGAGAGAGAGGGCGGGGGAGAGAGAGAGGGAGGGAGAGAGAGAGAGAGGGCGGGGGAGAGAGAGAGAGAGGGAGAGAGAGGGGGGAGAGAGAGAGGGAGAGAGAGGGGGGAGAGAGAGAGGGGGAGAGAGAGGGAGAGGGAGAGAGAGATTATTACTAGAAATACGAACAAAAGGAGGATCGGAGAGAGGAGACGATTTCAGAAAAACAGATAATCTACAGAGATCATCTAACAGGCGGCATCGTTGAATCGCTAGGTACATGAACTGCAAAATAAATTGGAACAATATATACATTATACATATATTTGATTAACTATAACCACGAATTGTATGATTATTATTCAGTTTAGAAATAAAATAATGAAGATGATACTCACGTATCGACATAGCTCGTGTATTGAAGAAGCTTCCATTTACAATCTTTATTCTTTCATCATTGATTCAACTGTGTGTGACTGTGTGTTTTTTTCCCGCGCACTCTAAATCCCCAATTCCAAGTTAACCGCCAGAGCTCCTTCTATTGCCTTATTAAAAAGGATGTTCAAAATAACTTATTTTTACTTTATGTCCAAAATAAAGTTTGTAATTTAGATCTATAGTTTTTTTAAAAATATATAAAATTATAATTGTTAGTATACATAGGTTGCAAACAGTGTCACTAAAAATAACACAAATAATATTCATGTTGAGATAAAAGCATAAAAAGATAATAATCCATTCCAATAGTGAAAATATTTACAAGTCCAATATAGTTTTATAATAAAAGGCCATAATAATAATATATTATAATCAAATGTAGTTTAACTATAAAAGCCCAACATGTTACTATATTACATGCCTAAAAAATAAACAAAGATAAAAAGATAAAGATGATATGAAAATGCAAGCCGGAAGATAAGAAGAAAAAATAAAGCCTAGGTGAAGAGATTGAAATACTTGAAGACAAAAGGAAAAAGGCAAATTAGAAAATATTGACGACAATGAAAAGAACAAGCTAGTATGCTAAAGATCACATGAATGAAAAAAGTAATGTAATGGGATGGTACTGTATCAATGATGAATGAAGAGAAATTTTAGGTAATCAGCCTTATTGTAACAAAGAAAACAAGAAAAACATCTACTATTTGTTATAAAAAATTTCCGAGTTTTATATATCTCTCGTGTTCAACTAAATACTTATTTTTTTTATAATTTCAGCTAAACACACTATTATAAAATCAGAAATATTATATTGTGAAATTATATTTAATATTTATTAGTTTAGTAAATATTATCTTAAAACGATAATTTGGAGACTGTTGAGTACTCCTAACATCTAAACCAAAATTCCACCTACAGTGATCTAAAATTAATAGGTTGATAAATTATATACTATATCAAACTCATTATATAATAATTTGGATCCGTAATATTTAACATTTAAGTGTATTTATTCGGTTACGGAAATCGGATTTACTTGGTTATGTCTCCAAAATTCGAGTAATTAGTTGAATTTATGAATAATCATTTTCAGCATATTATCATCGGCTCAGTACTTGATTAAATTCGACTCCGTTCACCTCCGATTTTCGAGTACTCCTTTGAGTTACCGATTTGTAGAACACATATTTATTTCCATTTCACCACTTTCTTATTAATTTAGACTAAAATGAATTATTTTTCTCCTTGCAAAATAATTAAATAATTTTCCAGATAGGTAAAACAGAGAATGCTTGTTAAGAAGTGGACACATTAATTGTAAAACTTGGTATGCTCACATAATCACGAGTGAACTTCTCTGGCTGACTGGCTCAGGGAATGAGGGAATCAGGGAACTAAGCTCTGCCATTATACTGTAATTTTCCACAAGTGATTTATTCATCAATAATAACAAATCAAGGTATCCGAGAAATTTAGGGGCGTTTGGATCGCAGATGGGAACGGTAATCGGGAATAGGAATCGAGGGAATGGGAATGGAGGGTAACGGGAAAGGGAATGACTTAATCGAGTGAAGGTGTTTAAGCTTTTAAACAAACACCTCCATCACAAACCAGTCCATGCGAGTTCTCTCCGTTTTCGACACCTTCCTCTTTGCTTCCCTGGTCTTCTTCCAGGGCACATTCTGGATGAAGATCAAAGTTGCATTCTTCACACCTGAATGCCCACACCTTTCCATCCTTGGCACATTTATTGCACAAGTAAATCCGATAGCGAGTGAGGACCAGCTCATGCTTCTTATGAACTGCATGCTTAACCTTCTGTGGCCAATTCTTCGCCATCTCTTCATGCTCAACTTCAATTTCCCTTATGTGCTGCTCCGTGAAAGGATAAGTGTCAGCACCATGAAGCATGAGAAGGTCTTCTGCTTCTGTTGAGACAGTCTTCCCGGCTGTCGTAATTGCTACTAACTTGGGAATGCTGCGAATCTTGAACAGATTACTTAATGATGCCTTCCTTATGTCACCAAAGGGAAGTGCCAGCCATGGCATTTCATTGAAGTAGTCGTCGAAGGAGGTTTGATTGTGATCATAGGAAATGAAAATTAGTTCGAAGTCACCATATTTTGCCTTTGTGTTGTGGTAAATTTCGATAAGCTTTGGAGTGAAAACACGACACGGGGGACACCAGTGTGCAGAGAAATAAAGGAGGATATTTTTCCCAACGAGATCAGAGACAGGTACCTTGATACCATCTTTTGCAATTACGAAATCTTGCTCTCCTGAGACCAAAATGGACTCTAATGTTTGATTTTCTCGCTTGGCTTTCTCTATCTCCTCGAGCTCAGAAAACTTCACAGGATTAAAAGGGTAAGCCAAGCTGCCATGTTCTTTAACTGCATCAGCCGCATTCAGATGAAGAGTCTTTCCATCCGGACCTAAGATGACTAAAGTGGGGTATGTTGAAAACTTGAAGTGCCTGGTCAGCTTCTCACACTTGTTGTCCCTGAAAGGAAGTGAAAACCAGGGTGCCTTTTCCAGCCCTTTCTTGAATGATTCTTCATCAATATCTAAGGGAATAGTAACAATTTCGAAGCTTTCTCCTTTCTCTTTCAGTTCATTATAAACTTTGACAAGCTTTTCAGTGAATGCAACAGATTCACTGAAGGATGACAATGAGAAGTGCAAACCTATTGTTTTCCCTTCAAGCTCTGTTACAGGCACCTTAGTTGTTGATTACAACAATAAAAATCAGTTTAACCGGTAAAAGATAGCACATAGAAGGTGACAGTAAAAATATTGTTAGAAGATTGTAAGTGTGCAGTGAGAACTTCCGGGATGTAACTCACCTCCTTCCCATCATTTGAAATCACAAAGTTGCGCAACTGAGACTCCAAGATAGATGTCAAGGACTGTCCTCTCCTTGCTACTTCATCCTGCTCTTTGAGTTCTTCGATATGTTGTGGCGTAAAAGGATACCCCTCTACTCCATGGTCCTCAATGATCTGAACTCCGTCACTAGTCAAAACTTTGCCATACTCGTCCAGTAAAACAAGATGTGGGAGCTCCCTTACACTGAACAAGTCTCTCAATTTATCACGCATGTCAGAATCAGATAACGGAACAGCAACCCAAGGCATCTTGGAGAAAAACTTGCTGAACGATTCATCATCTCTATCAGCTGAAACAAATGCAATTTCAAACCCGACCTTGGCAGAGATATTATTGTTGGACAAACTTAGTATTTTAGACTAAGTTGTGAATCATTTTGAGACTCTATATGAGTGAGACACATTATGTGTTAGTGGTGTGTATTTATTGGAACGTATTCTTCTCTTCGAGGGGATTCCAACGCATATTAACACGCTCAAAATGAGTAAAAGGTGAATGAGAACTGATGTTCCAAAGTTTTACCTTTTAATATGAAAAGTGGTTTTGTACCACATCGAGAGTAGCACAAACCTATTCCTTAGTTTTTCTTATAAATACCATGTACCACATCGAAAAGAAAAAACAAGTCCTTTCAAGCCTCTCTTTATAAATAGAGTCTTAGGGCACCAGTTTTATTAAGTCGAGGAAATAAGAGTCATCTCTTTCATTCTCGGTCTCTTTAGTCTTAAATTTTTCCAATATTCCGGTGATAGTTCTGGGGCTCAGTTCAAGTTCGCTGAGAGTATATTCGATCTATCGATTATACTAGTATCTCGTTTTATCCTGGGAAGCAGGTCGCTAAACACGGATGGTGCAGGGCGAAACTGCTTTAAGGAGACAGTTTTCTGGACTCGAGATTAAATCCAATCTCTGTTTGTTTTCTCAAACCCTTCTCCTAATTTAATTGTTAATTCTCATATGCTTATGTGATTTAAGAATTAACAATGTTTTTGTGAAGTAGTTATATATTCAATATATATATATATAACAATGTCTTTATCGTACAAGATTGATAACAATCTTAAAGCAGTTTCCTTCAATTTTCATACTTTCTTGTGAGTAGACGCAAAAGTCAATTTGATTGTTTAAATTGGATTTATTTATGGGTATATGAGTGGCCATTATTTGCCTCATTAATTAAATTAAATTTAGTGCGTTAATTTCTTTGATCACTTGTTGCCATGTGCTTGAAATTAATATAAATTTGTTTTAAGTGGTGCTTTGTTTAAGCATAACAGGTACGAGGCAAAAGTAAGCACAAAGTTGTTGGATAATTGGTTTCTTATAAGGCTATTGATGCTTTAATGGTTATTGATTTATGATCAACTTATATTCAAGTGGACATATTTGGTGACATCTCTTTCGGGTTGATCATTATAAATTGGTAGATTAAACCCAAATTTATAATTCGTCCATGTTTTTGCTATTAATGGATAGCTTATTATGTTTTGTTAACATGGTGATTGATTTCTTACTTCTGAATTGATTTTGGAATTATTAGTACACTGATACAAGAATCATATATGCTATAGTTTACATGCATGTTTGCAAGTTCATAACATGATATTGCTATGCAATTAAATGATATGGCTACATAAATGTGACCCTTCATGATGGAACTTGATTATTTGGTGATTAATTTTTTAATCATTGTTGAGTGATGATAAGGCATCAATTATTATTGTTTAATCTTTAATAATGGAGTTATATCACAAACTTGTAATACTGGATAGAATGCAGTAACATGTTTGTTGTTAAATAATGTGACGAGGTGGACAGCTGAAGTGAACCAGATTTACAATTGCTCAGGATTCTCCACATTAAAAAACCTAATGGGCCTGGAGTACAGGTTATGGGTCGGCACATAAATTATATTTTTCTGGTTGGATTTTTCCTCCAGTTAAATAGTAATTTCACGTGTTGGTGTCGGTCTGCTGCGGCAGTGACACACGAGCCTATTATAGTGATCCATGTGATACTTAATACCGCGAATATTGATATCAGTATTTATGCTGAACTTCGGAGAGAATCCGAAAAGTTGTTAACCCTAACGCATCAGTTGATCAAGGATCACTGAATGTGGGTTTATTGAAGATTTATGTTCTTCCTTGGGCCTTTTCTGGTTGTACCAGTAGGTGAGCCATAAATGTAGGTTCGTGTGAACCATGTAAATATTTTCGAGAAATTTGGTAATTGAATTTTTAATGATAAGAACTACGAGAAGTTCTTTTAACATGATATTAAAATCTTATAGGTTTTAATGAATAACGTAAAACCTGCTCAGATGAGAGGTAGTGACACGATACGTGTTTACTGTCTAGTTTGATAGTAAAACATTTGTCACTCGTACTCGTAGTCGAGTCAATATTGAAGCTAAATAGAGAGATGTGTGCTCTATAAACTCAAGGGTAAATCCAACTTAATACAGATAATTAAGATGGTTGTGAATAAATTTGATGATGAATAATCACCGGGCAAATTCTGTTTGCAACGTGAATATTCATGAGGTCGTTGCACCTTACTCGCATTATATAAATGGAGTAGATGCAGGCTTGAGTTGCGCTCTAAGAGAGATGCAAAACGATTGTGATCAGCTCAGACTATCACTGAATTTGAGGATATTAGTTACGAAGGGCTAATCGTTCCTTAAACATGATACCACAGAAGGAAATAATTAAATTTCCTATTAGTTTTGGAATATTTTCTGACATTCTGTAAAATATTAAAATTGTGGGGGTATCTAAAATAGAAAATTATTGAATTTTCTATGAATAGTGGAATGTAATGAAACATTCTTGAAAATAATTGAAATGTGGGGGTATCTCGAAACTTGATACCAATACCTCTGTTGGTAGCATGAGATCCAAAATCAATTGAGATATTTTGGATGGATACATAGACAATGGTTGAGTCTAATAATATCCGATATATGAATCTAATTTTTGAGATTCGTAAGAATACTATTACAGAGTTTAGGAATGCTTATGCGATAAGCTAGTAGATCCTAGTAGATCTGTAATTAAAAGTCATCTAAATGAACTTACGAGTTATTGGATGAATGTGAGGATGAACCTGCAGAGAGCAAAAGACTTGGATAATTGCTAGTCCCGAATGTCTTGATAATTTGCTTGAAGGTGAACTCGTAAATTTAATAGAAGCAATGCGCTTCACGTATAATTTCTTGATAAGTGAATATATCAAGAGAAAATTTGACTATTACTGAGAGTCAATAAATCAAGATTTTCTAGCACGTGTGCTAGAAAATGGATTGTGCATGTTCTCTCTATGTCCTTTGTGGGGGAAAGAATGTTAAGAAATAGAGAGAGTGGTTCTGTTTGACAGAATCTTGTTTAAAAAAAATATATAGATGTTCTTACGAGATAGAAGCATTAGGACCCAAATGAATTTTTAAATTGGGAAAATATATCTGGGTCTGAAGGAAGTATAAGGTCAGACTGATACAAAAATATTACAGTCGAAAGTGATGACCTTATATAATTTATGAAATATTCTCGAGTTTTGAGAATAAGGTTCATTAAGATGATACTAAAATTATCGTATTGTGAAATTTAAAAGTGCATCAATGAACATTGAGATGGTCTTTCTAAATAGATATTTGGAGAAATATCTATTTACGTGAACCCGAGGGTTGCTCTAGATAAAGCAAGAGTAGAAAATCTGTATTTTCGGTGATCATGTTGAGTGAAACAACATTGACACGAAATAATGGCATATTAAATTTGATATTGCTATGATAAGCAATGGCTTCAAATAAATGACATGGTTGCCATTTTGAGGACGCTCAATATTGGTTGCTATGTGAATAAGGATTGCCAGTTTAAGGACGCTTAAACTCGGTAATGATGCAAACTGAAATTGCTGGTTTTTTGGGACGCTAAAAGCTGGTAATATCAATAACAAGTGAAGCCTTAAGTAATAACTAGTAAAGTTATTTCATAAATATGAAATATGTCAATATGAGATGTCAAACTGATTCAAAATCAGAGAATTGACAAGTGTGCATGTGTTATTTACACATGATATGCAAGTCATAATTGATTGCATGTGAGTGATCTGATCATTACGAGAAGTAATGACAAGAGGATCATCTCTGAAAATCTTGATGAGATTGAAAAGTTTTGATTTGAAGATTACAATCTTCGTGACTTTAAAAGTTTTAGATGATACATGTCACATGTTGGTGATGTGAATTTTGAAGAGGTCAACGAAGCTAAAGTTGTCATAGCTGGAATGGATTTATATATATCCAAGCGTAGATGAACAAGGATCTCTCAAGAAGGATTGCAAGTCTGTTGTACTTTTTAAAATTGTACAAAATTAGACATAGGCTACACAGTTGGTAAACTGGGTAGATGCACGAGTACAATGGAAATTGGTCACTTGGAAGTGATTGCAATGAGATTTAAGGTGTATGATATGTGCTCGTGAGCTTGGACTTCAATATGAAAGATATCTAATTGTACTATGTGAATATAGTATGTAAATTAGATATTTGACTTTAAGAACTTAAAAGTCATTCGAGAATACATTTCACACTTAGCAGTCGTGTCATGGAAATCCTAAACTTAGCTCGATTCATGATGTAATACGAGTCTGGTGCATAAAATAAATGCAGTTAAAAGGCCGAGTAGCCACTTTGTAAGGATATTCCTAAATGACAAGGAAAATGTGTCTTCAATATGCATATATCGTGTAATCAATATGCAAATTGGGAGATCACATTATTGTGTATGAAATGGTATGTCTCACATCTATGATGATGACATAATACCATTAAACAACTATTCTCAACGAGAATTATCATGATTGACTATGTAAAGTTAAATGATAATGTTTGGATCCACTAACCAGATGGTTAAACTGAGCGAATCTGTTTAAGCCAAGGGAATCTAGTTAGACCGAGAGATAGTTGTCAAATCATCGAGAGGAATGGGCCTTGCCTATTGCTTAACGGCGTCATGGTGGACACCCAACCTTGCTGACTGGAGATCCCAAGAACTTGGTTCAATGGGACAACTAAATCATGATGACCAAATCACTGTGGGGGTAACCCCTGGCCTATTTCTATGATGATGAAACAGTGAGACCCGTAAGGTACGAGGTTAAGCTTTATGCTTTTAATGATCTTTGACGAATACAGGGATTTCAAGTTTGAATACATAATATTCGGTTAAGTAAACGCGGGTTACTCTATAAGATAAAGATCACCTATGTAAGAGAGAAGTATGGCCGCTTCAAAGGAGAATTGCGAGGCACAATTCTTTAGAAACTCTTGCAGAACCAGGACGATGTTCCAGGGCCAAAATGGACATAATCATGAGAACTGAATGAGTCAGGAAAGATATAGTGATGAGTATGTCATCGTTTACACAAACGGTCGAACAGTTCAAGGACATCGCGTCATACTGTCTACCAGTAAAGTCGATATACTTATTCGAGCGAAGGTTCAAGGAGCATTCTCTACCTATCGTATGCTATATCCGACCGCCGGAACTATCACCAAGTCAAGCTCCGCGTCTGTCTGTCTATGTGGTGTCTATGTGGTGCGTGCTACTGGACCATCAATCTCATTTGTGGGGGATTGTTGGACAAACTTAGTATTTTAGACTAAGTTGTGAATCATTTTGAGACTCTATATGAGTGAGACACATTATGTGTTAGTGGTGTGTATTTATTGGAACGTATTCTTCTCTTCGAGGGGATTCCAACGCATATTAACACGCTCAAAATGAGTAAAAGGTGAATGAGAACTGATGTTCCAAAGTTTTACCTTTTAATATGAAAAGTGGTTTTGTACCACATCGAGAGTAGCACAAACCTATTCCTTAGTTTTTCTTATAAATACCATGTACCACATCGAAAAGAAAAAACAAGTCCTTTCAAGCCTCTCTTTATAAATAGAGTCTTAGGGCACCAGTTTTATTAAGTCGAGGAAATAAGAGTCATCTCTTTCATTCTCGGTCTCTTTAGTCTTAAATTTTTCCAATATTCCGGTGATAGTTCTGGGGCTCAGTTCAAGTTCGCTGAGAGTATATTCGATCTATCGATTATACTAGTATCTCGTTTTATCCTGGGAAGCAGGTCGCTAAACACGGATGGTGCAGGGCGAAACTGCTTTAAGGAGACAGTTTTCTGGACTCGAGATTAAATCCAATCTCTGTTTGTTTTCTCAAACCCTTCTCCTAATTTAATTGTTAATTCTCATATGCTTATGTGATTTAAGAATTAACAATATTTTTGTGAAGTAGTTATATATTCAATATATATATATATATATATAACAATGTCTTTATCGTACAAGATTGATAACAATTATTGTACACATCCACTAATTTTTGGGTGAAACGATGACATGGACCACGCCATGAGGCTGCGAAGTACAAACCAACTGTCTTCCCTTTCAACGCATCAGTTTTAACCTGCAATTATAACATTAGTAAAGTGTCAATTATAACATCTCTAATTATGAATGATAGTGGACTGGCAATTGTTTTTCCTGTTCCTGATTTTAAAATTATATTCTGTTTATCACAGTTTGAGAAACAGGGTACAGAATTATATTCTAAAGACTGCAATTGTTTCATATAGAACAATAGTTAATCAGCTGAGTTTATTGTCATTATCATATAGAACAACTGTGGTTTCACACGATGATACACAATGCAACACCAGAGAGGTCCTTTCTGTTACTAAATTCCATTATGTAATATGATACCAATAAGAATATTAGAAACATTACTAAGCTAAATAGATTACATACATAAATGTAATAGAACAAAGGGATAACAGATCATGCTGCAGAGTGTATATTTGTTACCTGATCACCAGAATTGCGAACAAGGTAATCTCTGAGTGGAGATGTAAGGAGAGAATGAATATCGTGGGAATCGGAAGCTTCAAGCAGCTTCTCAACACCATCAACATCGTGTTCTGCCATTTGGACAGTGAGGCTAAATGCTTGTTGAGAAGACTCTAAGAAACAGGGTTGAAAAAGTATACAGGGCGGAGATTTTAATCACATGTTTCCTGGGAATTGAGGCAATATATGTTGTGACAAAAAATACACATAGAAATACTCAATCTTCTATGTTATTTTCCATGGTTTCTGTATGTCCTTTTATACACTACTACAATAATGGACTAGGTTACACAGTTATTAAATAGCATGCATTTGGATTTTGCTTCTGGATCAGTTAGAGGGTTGCTACTTGTGTGCTTTAAGAAAGAATACTTGTCTTAGAGCAATTGATTTCTAATCCAATTTGACTAAGCAAACTCATGTAAATACAATAGAAAAAAGAACAAACTAAAAAAGCATTGAATCTCTCTTGAAATTGTCTGATAGTATGAGGCTGTTGCTATATTAGCAAATTCATCAAGCCTTTGTAAGTTACAATATTCTTATACTCTTGTAAGAGAGCAAAGTATAAATCTGACAAGCCTGTTTCTTCAAACGAATTTAACTTCCTGAAAGTAAACTTTTAAGCTTTGAAGCAAACGTCTCCACGTCTCCAACACAAACCCGTCCTTGGGAATTCTCTTCTTTTTTGACATCCTCCACAGCATTAACATCAACATCTTTGTTCTCTGATTCTTCTGTCAAAGCACATTGTGGATGAAGATCAAAGTCACATTTTTCGCAATAGAATGCCCGTCCTTGTCCTCATCACACTTATCGCAAATGTATATACGAGAGCTGGTGAGTACCAGCTCATGTGCCTCATGGACTGTAAGTTTAAGCTTCTCAGACCACCCCTTTGCAATCTCCTCGTACTCTGCCTCAATCTTCTTGTTAGCTTCCTCAATCTCCTTTATGCGCTGTTCTGTGAAGGGATAAGCATCAGCGCCATGAAGCATAACAAGGTCCCTTGCTTCTGTTGTCTCAGTCTTGCCAGTTGTCCCTATTGCTACTAATTTGGGAATCTTGAGAACCTTGAATAAACGAACTAGTGATGCTTTCCTTGTGTCATTGAATGGAAGTGCAAGCCATGGCATTCCAGAATAGTACTCACTGAAGGAGGTTTGGTCTCGATCGAAGGAACCAAAAATTAGTTCGAAGCAGTTATCCTTCAACTTAATAGTGTGATAAATTTCAATAAGCTTTTGGGTAAAATCATGACAGGGAGCAGGGAAGGATCTAGTAAGGGGCACTGTGACACGTTAAAATAAAATTTTACCATGTTTTATCATTAATTTTTTTGAAAATATATGAAAATGCCCCCGAAAATATTAATATATATATAAGGGTGTATTCACAAAATATGGTCGGTGTCCCTGGAAATTCCTGGATCCGCCCCTGACACGAAGGACACAACAAGTTCAGACACCGGAAACTTCAAGAAAGAAATTTTCATTAGTAATTTCTTGCAAATCCTGAATGCAGAAAATAAGAAAATTTGAATACATATCAAAAACTTCAGGCAGATTTCAGACTAGATTGCTCACTGCCCTTTTCATTTCTTCCTTGGCCTATATGTTGACTGGGAACTGGCGAAGCTGAACTTTTTAACGAACATGATGTTGGAAATGCCACTTCTTAACGAAATTAAGTACATAACACTGACTACTTAGATAAGACAACTGTACGAGTGGTAGTTATAAGAACTGCAAATATTTTAGAGATCTAACCTTGACTGCATCTTTTGCGCTTACAAAATCAAGCTTTTCTGAGACCAGAATAGACTCCAATGTTTGCTCTTGTGGCTTAGCCTTTTCCATCATCTCAAGCTCCGTAAACCTCTCAGGAGTAAAAGGGTAAGCCAGAATCTCATGTTCGTGTATTTCATCAACCACATTTAGGTGTAAAGTCTCACCATCTGGCCCTAAGATGACTAAAGTGGGTAGGGAACAAACCTCAAAGTGCCTTGCCAGCTTGTAACAGCTTTTATCCTTGAAAGGCAGCGAAAGCCATGGTGCACCTACCAGACCTTGTTTAATGATTCTTTGTCTTCGTCGAATGGTATATTCAACACATTCTTTGTATGCCAATGAGAAATATAGACCTATAGTTTTCCCTTGAAGCTCTGTGACAGGTACCTATAGTTTTGAGAGATCACAGGACATATAAAATCAATTCAGCTTGTAAGAAAAGCAAATAGAGTTGTATTAATAAAAACATATTATTCAAAGCTTGTAAGCATGTAAGAACTCCAAACATGATAACTCACCGCCTTCCCTTCCCTTGAAATTACAAAGTCGCGAGGATGAGACACTAAGATGGATATCAGGGATTGGTTTCTTTTAGTTTCTTCTTCCTGCTCCTTGAGTTCTTTCAAACGTTGTGAGGTAAATTGTACCCCGCTACTCCATATCTGTTAATAACCAGAACTCCATGATCCTTCAAGACATTGCCATACTCATCTAGGAAGACAAGGTTTGGAATTCCCCTCACTTTGAATAAGCGATTCACCTTATGACGTGTGTCTGAATCTGAAAAGGGAACAGCAAGCCAAGGCATCTTGGAGAAATACTCATTAAATGATTCAACAGTTTCATCAGCTGAAACAGAAACAATTTCAAGTCCTCCCTTTGCAGATACATCATTGCATACCTCTACCAACTCGAGGGTGAAACAACGACATGGACCGCACCATGAGGCTGAGAAGTATAAACCAACTGTCTTGCCTTTCATACCATTGATTTGAAAACTTCAGTAAACAGTTTTCTCAAAACTAATAGCCAACTTAGTTAAATCTTTTCTCCCAATGAACTATTCGGATCATATTAACATTTATAAAACAGAGAACACAATTGTAATCAAAATATTTCATACGACTCAAACAGATGCAATATATATCAACAAGTTTGTTGTGATGACAAATTTCTTAGTAGCAAGTTTATTAAGATAAACACAAAATTAAGTTGTTGCTCGCAACAAACTTTTGCCAATAATGCACTATGCGGCAAAAGCTTCTCCAAATCTTATCACATGAGTTGTTATTTAGGATCTAAACACAGGAGAAGCGAGAATTATCATCTAGGTTGGGAACAAACATGGTATCATATACTCACTAAAATTCACAAATCAAAAAACTTACTCGTAGATCTGTGATCATAAACGAAAAAACCACACAATTAACAAATGAGTTCATCTCGGATCAGTGTAAATTTCACTCCAATGCATCTTATCATTAAATAAGCTTTTCAATTCTCAATTACCCGCCAAATTCTGAATTCAAATTTCGATTAGCAGTTACTATACTAACTAAACTTTGAGTTTGACACATTAATTTACATTTATGAAATAAAAAACGATCCTGAACTCAACATACAACAAATTGATCCAAAAACATAATAAAACAATTAGTAACCGTGTACAATTAAACATATAAGGGAGCTTCTCAATTAGTGTAATGATATTTGATTCATGTTGAATTTTTTCAGGAATCTTTTGCTTCTATTGTACGGACTTCAAAGTTTTATTATCTAAATTTCCATTTCGCATGTCTTTTGGTTAGATGATAAATATTCTTTAATAAAATGAATTCTATTGTCTGAGTACAATTCATCCACGTGAAAGTTTCTCTCGGGAAAATTTCTTAATTTAGTTGTCAAAAGGACATGGAACAAATACACAAACAACACTCAACGACAGAAATAAAAAAAACTGCATGCCATGTATGTAAATTTACCTGGTCACCTGAATTTCGAATGAGATAATCTATGGCAGGAGAAGAAAGGAGAGACTGCAGATCATGACAATCAGATGCTTAATGCTTTTGCTTTTAGAACTTCAGCAGTGTTGTTAACAGCAATTTCAGCCATTGTTTTTGTATAAAAGAAATTAAATTGACACGGTGAAATTAAAGTAGAGAGTGAGGTTTACTAGCAAGATGCTTGTGGATAGTTTGAGATATAGACATATAGTTGGGAGAGAGGGATCAGGGATTATATGTTGCAATTTCCTTCGGGGTTAAGACATTTTTTGGAGTATAACATTCATGTACATTGTCATCATATGGCGAATATGAATATTCAACAAGCATATTCTTTGTTTTTGCTTGTACAAAAAATATGCATGTTCGTTCACAAAAAGAAATGTAAATAAGCATGTTAAACATGTGTATTCTTTGTTAAATTTTTAAAAACTAAATCTCCATCCTCAAATGCATATTCAGTGACTATTTTGGACCGAAAATTCCGTCAATAGGTATTTGGACTAATTTCTCCAAATAGTGGGTATTTCACCCCGAGGGTTTGAATAATGAGTTTAAGAAAATAAAATTATTGATCAAATATCAAGGAGTAATAACCAACAAATACATACCTAATTTTAGATTATCTCCAACCAAATGAACCTAGTATAAGATGTAGTTGTAGGGAATTCAAAATGAGTCTGTAAGCCAATAAAGAGTTTGATGTAGGGTTGAGATTTTATACTCTTATGGATGTTAAAAGTTCGAGTCCTGATATTGTATATTTAATTAATTAACAAAAAAAAATTAGTATATAATAAACTAATATTTAAATATATGTGTATATATAGATGACCAAATTTTGATAATTGTTTGTTTCACCAAAAGAATATTTGGTTTATTGATTAGACGTTGCTGATTTCGGACCTTCTGCTTTCAAGAGTAAAGGGTATAAATTTCTTTTAAAAATCTGTTAAAGAAAGAATCTTATATACTTTTAAATTAGTAGATAAGGCAAAAGTGATCTCCAACTCAACTCTAAATATTCACTTTTACACCATTTTGGTGTAATATTCATCTTCAACCCAATTTTAAAAGTTACATTATTTTGGTGTCACATCAAAAGTTACACCAAATTTAAATTTGGTGTCACACTAAATTTTTAGAGTTTTTTATATTATCTTGTACTCCTTTAATAAAATAAATTTGTTTCATTTGTATGGCATCACTTTATTACTTTTAACTTTACTTTTTTACTTTAATAATAAAATAATCTATATAATACATGAGTGTCTAAAATTTAGTGTTGTTGGATTGGAGTTGAATTTGAAAACAACGTTGGAGATGCTCTAATGTCCGGCCGAAGTGTTCATCTTATTACGGGCTAGGTAAATATAGTTGACGAGTAAAAAATTAACTACTTGATTTTTTTTTCTTTTTCGCTTCATCTAAAGCTTTATTTTTATTAATTAATTTTAGAAAGAATGATGATTATAGTAAATTTCAAAAGACTTGAACTTCATTTCTTGAAATTTCGTATCCTGTAAAAATTAAAAAAATCCAGTATTTGCGTGACTGATCAAATGGGCCAGACTTCAAAAAGAAAAATACAATTGGACTAGTCTTACAATAATAATCTATTAAAAGGGTCTCACTGCCTCAGTATGGGCTACAATTTACTGGGCTTAGAATCTTACTCATGTCTACCTTTACAAGTATCCACACTAAATTCACTTTTTAACAATCCATAGGACCGTAACCAATCATGACAACTTACAGCATTTGCATCACTATTTTGATGTAATTTTTATAAAAATTAGGTTATTTTTAAATTCAATTACAGCCCATTAGTACTAAATTTTATATTATGAGTCAAATTCTATGGAGACCACGTTTTCGTTGCAGACCACGGAGACCACTTATGTTCTGCAACTAAAATCTTGCATAAACACATTGCAAAACGTATTATTTTACGAATAATGTTCTGCAAAAATCATGATTTTATTCAAAATCTTGAATATCATACATGTAACGCATGTAGAACATCACAAAAAATTTTATTCTACGAAACATGTTTAGTTTGCAGAACATTTGTTCAAACTGCAGAACATACACATTATACTTATTAAACTTAAAACGATCTTCAACAATTTTAATGAATTAGTGATATTCATATAACATACTTCACAAAATAATATATTTCATAGTGTTTTGATTGTACAACACAGGTGGTTTCCGAGGTCTCCGATAAAAATGTGGTCTCCATAGAACTTTTCTCTTTATATTATTATTGTACTATATATGTTATTTTATTATTAAAATATAAAAAATAAAATTAAAAATAATAAACTTGTTGTATATAAATGAAATAAATTTGTTTTTAGTAAAGTAGTACAATATATTATATGCTGATTAAAATATATTATAAGCAACTTATAAGTTAAAAAAGTGTGAAATTATTTTTATTTACATGTTTCACAAGTGCAATCCCTATAAATGATTTGTAGTATCCGACTTATCCTTTAATAATTAAGTTTCATTCTAGGAGCTTATGTTGGTTTGCATGTTTCACACTCTATTATTGTCTCATACAAACATAAAAAGATGATTAAAATGTAGTTATATAAGTTGTCCTTTACGTAAGCTATCCAGACATATGGTGACATATTATTCCCATTTCAAAAATCAGTCAAGGACTACTTTGATTTACATGTACATCCATCGCAGTATTGCATACACACTTTCGGCTTTAGCCCTGTTTTTCATGCCAATAATGCTGGCTTTTTCTCCACCATCTTATTGCAAATTTCTTAACAATTACTCAATCCGTCTCATTAATTAGTACTCTCTCTTTCCCATTAAATTCTATACATTATTTTTTCGCACGCTTTTCAATATTTATTTAAAGCACAATTTCATAATAATTTTTAATTTTTTTTTCTGAATAAAAATTTTAGGTTTAAACTTTTCTTCAATTTTTTTTTAAAAAAACATTATGAAACTATACTTTATAAAAATCTCGAAATGCGTGCAAATAGTGGGTGTAATTGTATTTTATATTATAAAAATTTACTATATTTTTGGAACGTATACAATTGAAAGGGACGTCCCAACAAAAAACTGTATAGAAATGAATGAGACAGAAGAGTAATTAATAAAACCAAACCCAACACGTTTATCAGATATCAATAGATAAAAATCAGTCCAATTTTTTTTATAAAATAAAAATCTTTCTTAGTACTGCATATTTTTTTCGGAATTTAAGATTATTAGTCCACCGAAGACCAATATATACAAATTCTTATACTACATATTTAAATTTAATTCCCCAAAAAATAATTATTTATAAAAGAAAAGAAAAACAATGTAAGAAGTGCACAGAAAAGAGAAAGTGTTTGTCGGATGATCAACAAGGTTCTTTCATTGTCTCGAGACTGACGTTTAAAGCTACCAAAATCATCACTTTCTCTTCATACAATGTAGCTTAAAATCCAATCTCTTGCAGTAAAGCACAGATGCAACATCTCTTTATTAAAGAAAAAATATGTTCTTTTTTGAATTCAAATATGTCTTATTAGATCACCATTTTGTGATCCCTAAACAAGCATATAATATATTTTTGCCTCTTCCATTTATCACTTGTAACACTTCTTCTTACTCTAGCCTATAGCCCCTCTTGTAACACTTCTTCTTACTCTAGCCTATAGCCCCTCACACAATATTTACACTAAAAATTGTTCCGAAAAAATGTCGCAGCCATTTGAAGATTACCCTGCAGTTTATCCAACTCCTAACACACTACCGTCTCCTGCAGCTACGCACCATTCGAATGGATCATTCGGGACGGTTTTCGTGGTGCTCGCGGTCATAGTCCTTATATCTGCCATTGCTTGTTGTTTGGGAAGGTTATGCAGCAAGCGTCGCGATAATGCAAAGGAAAAGCAAAGCAAAGCTAAGGTGAAAGATGCTAAGAAAAACAATGGTTCTCATGGAGACTTGGAATTCGGATTTGACAAGAGACTTTCGAGTTCGAAAGTGTCTGCTCATGAGGATTTCAGAGGGCCGGGGCCTAAAGCATTTTCGAAGGGTGGAGCTAGAGGTGCAGGAGACATTGAGTTTGGATTTGACAAAAAAAATCCTAGTGCTAAAGGAGCAAAATATGAAGAATTTAGAGGTCCTAAGGCGGTTCACAATGGACCGCCTAAGAAGGAAGTGAAATTTGCTAAAAATAGCCAACTAAAATAAGTGTGGGATATAATTAATATTTTAATGAAGAAATTTATGACGAGGTTTGTAATGTTGGCGAATTCTTTTGTGGGAATTACCAATTATTAATTTAGATGCCCTGTGAAATTTATCTTTAATCTTACAATATTTCATACATTAATACAGATTTCATAGACCATGCATTGGATAAATCATATTAGGTTGGGGGTTTTAACTTACCCCGTTTCCGGTATATCGCTACGCGTCTTAACCCCGTCCCGGCTCTAAAAAAAAGTAAAGAAAAGGGTGTAATAATCGAGCCTAATAGTACAATACTGAAAAATATTATTTTTAGGGCTGATTTTTAATTTTCATAGCAAAATTAATGTGAAAAGACAAAAATGCCCTGACAGCACATATATAACACATTAGTTAGTACTATATACGAAGATATTATTGTCTTTTCAGTTCATTTTAATCTGAAAATAAAAATTCTACTATGACAATGACATTTTCCCTTCTTTTAACTCTTCTATAGTTTTGGCCTCAAGAAACTAATTCAAGTAAAAAGGTGAAGGGAGCCTATTGATTAGGGCAGTGTTATTGAATATCTAATTTGGTTTCATTTGAAGTAGAAGAAGGAGATATAGGAGAATATAACAAATAAGTATAGAGCAGAGAACAGCAAAGCAATCAAACACTATGGTATGTTAATAGTTAAATTGAATATATCTATTTTCTACTACCTCATTCCCGTTGATTTCTCTACGTTTACTTTTTGCACGTATTTCAATGTTTAAATATCGTATAGTTACATAATATTTTTTTGAATTTTTTTTTTCTGAATAAAAGTTTAATGTTTAAATTTTTATTCAGAAAAAAAAATTTCAAAAAAATATTATGCAACTATATGATATTTTGAACATTCAAAAGCGACATCACTTTTTGGCACGCTTTTCAATGTTCAAATATCATATAGTTACATAATATTTTTTTGAATTTTTTTTTTCTGAATAAAAATTTAAACATTAAACTTTTTATTCAGAAAAAAAAAATTCAAAAAAAATATTATGTAACTATACGATATTTGAACATTGAAATACGTGCACAAAGCAAACGTAGAGATCTCAACGAGACGGAGGTAGTACTATTCTTATTGTACTTTTGGCAGAATTGGCTCTAATTTTTTAATAAGCCGTGAGATTTATTTGGAAATCAAAAACATCCAAAATTGTGAGAAACATGCTACTCCATATTTAGTCTAAGAGGAATGAGAAACATGCTAATATTTAGTCTAAGAGGAAAGTTAGAATTTGCAGTGAAAATAATTATGTCTCAAATATAATGATGGAAAGAATGTGACTTGAAGAACAAGTCAAGCTCAATCAAAAAAATTATTTTCCAGTAACCTACTAAAAAAAACTCTATAAAAGGAGATCAGGGTAAAATAATATATTACCCATTATTACGAATAAAAATATAGCATGGCACAACCCTTAGACCCTAACGTTTATGCACCCCCACCCCCTGCTTTCAACTCTAATCCTTCCGTTTATCCACCTCCGGTGTTTTATTCACCGCCGGTTTTCGACCCTAACGTTTATGCACAATCTACTCACCAGACCAGCAGCGGTGCTTGGGTGAAGGGGATCCTGGGGACCGTGGCTGTATTGATTTTTATTGTAGTAGCTCTGTATGGTCTGAAGAAGTGGAAGTGCCTGCAGCAACGAACCAATGGCTCAAACGCCAGTGGACCTGCATAGACATAGCTAGTTAAGATTGATACAATATAATGATAATAGTAGTGATATTTATATTTTTGTTTACTATATATGAATCTTATGATTTTTTGATCAGTTGTGAATGATGATAACGAATATTGTTCTACTGATAAATCTATTCAAAGTAATGTATTTATGAACTTTTTCATGGAGTTGCTTACCTCATAAATTTAGGCGTAAGTTCCTAAAAAGGATTTGCTGAACATGTGTATTCTTACATGCTGAATTTTTGTAAATTGAAAAAAATTGGACAATATTATTCTCTTTTTTTAAAAAATAACTACTATTATTTTTGACAAATAACTACTATTATTTTTGACAAAATATGTGATAATTTGGGACCGTGATAATCGTACAAGTGTTCTTTAAAGTATTGTTGGTGCTTATTTTTTATCTACATTTGTAAAACATGGTTACTATTTGTTGGTGCTTATTACGTTTATAAAACATGGTTATTATTTGTTTTTTCTCTCCGAGTAATGAGAAAATTCAGAAATAACAAAATATAAGTATCGAAATTGACCCGTGGAGGATTGTTGAATTTGATAATATATTCAGCACTAATATCAATTTGAACGAGAGTACGGTTTTATAAAATTGTTATGTTTAGAATAAGATTGTTAAAAATCTTTCTCTAACACAAGTTAATATGTAATGTATACCAAAATCGCTATTTGCTTTAAAACTGAAATGTGGTGGTGTGCATTCACTCGTGGATTGTTATAACTGGGAACCTGATTTCATAGCAGCAAAAATATGGAAAAGTATATCATCAAATTAAATGTTTAGACTCGTTGATGGCATCAATTTTGTGATCTCCCTACGGTCCTAGCTGTAAGAACCTTAAATAGAAACGCCCTTCCCTTTGGTTCCATAAAACCCATTACATAATAAAGGACCTACGTCCACCGAAGGTATGGTGCATCTTCGGAGTCCGTAAGTTAAAATATCCGCAAACCACAAACGACAAGAGGTTATAACCCAAGGCTCAATTTCCATAGGCCGTCGGCCCCACATCTCAATCTTATCCTCTAAACATTACACGTGTCATTCACCAGGTTAGCATGTCATACTCTTTCCTTCTCTCAGTCTACCACGTGTTGAATAACCTATAACAGTCACCCCTTACTGACCTAGGGGACAGCTGGCTAATCATAAGGGGATAAAAAGGAAAACCAAAGAAAAAGAGAGACATACACAACAAGACAAATAAAAAATAAACACTCCCTACGGATCACACCCAGAAACCATAATCATAAGCCATTAAATTGGCGGCGCCGCCGGGGAACCAACAAAGAATACTAATCACCATACCACAACTACATCCCTTCTTTCTTTATCCAAAACCCCCCAAAGAAAAATGAGTAACGGATCAGACAACGAATCCCACACTTACGGCAGTTCTTCTAAAACACCTAATAATTCTCCTACGCATAGTATGTTGTCCAATTTGAGGGCTCAGCAGAATTATATGCAACAGCAGATGGATCATTTGACAGCGCAGATGGCTACAAATCAACAAGAAGCTCATCACCCTCAATATTACCCTAAAGCCGTTTCCGGTTCTTATCTTGGAAGACACTCTAGGTCCCCCTCACCTGAATATCCCCAACCAAATTTACAAGATGAATATTCCCAAGGCTCTTATCCTAGCTACAACACTCTTCGATCTGGAGAACGCCCTCCCCATAGGGCCCAAAGGACTCCATCTTCTGAATCATCAGGAAAATGTACTTCGCATGATGAATGAGGGTCCCGGTACAGTCTGCCTACCCCAGCTCGAAGGGTCAGGAGGTCCCCATATCAACTGAGGAGGGCCCATCGAATCGCTACCCCTATGGAAAGGCAGGAAAACCTGATGACTCGCCTAACCAGGCTAGAAGGCTTATACCCTGGGGCTGCCGCGGATACGGCCACAGGAGGATCACCTTTCACTGAAGCTTTGGAAGCTACCCCCGTCAATCTCGGAGTAAAAATCACTGGCTTGGAATCGTTCAATGGTACTTCTGACCCGAATGATCATTTAAGTTATTATGAAAATCTGATGGTATGTCATAGGTACAACGATATCACCAAGTGTCGACTGTTCATTTCAACCTTCAAAGCATATGCCAGGACTTGGTTCTCAAGTTTAACCCCTAGGTCTATTAGCTCTTGGGAAGAGTTTAAGGTATTATTCCTATCAAAATTCCGTGTTAATACCCCTCATGCTGTTCATACGATATCTCTAGAGAATTTAAAGCAGGAACAAGGTGAAACTCTACGGGAGTACATTGAGAAATTTAAGAATGCGGCTTTCAAAGTTAGAGAATTGAAGCATACAAGTGTTGTGGATTCTTTCATCCGCAATATGAACTATCAAGAGTGCCGAGATTGCTGTAAAGAACTGTGTAATCGGGAGCCTACGGATCTTTTCGAACCCTATACTGTTAGTTGTTAAACATGCGCTAATAATACACGCAAGTATACGAGTTCGCAAGTAGTATAGAATCTTTTCTAGTTCGTTCCCACATAGACTGGCTTTGGTTAACTAATTAATTTATGCACTTAAGCAACAATATATGGTTATTATTCAATGCTAAGACGATAACAAATTGAGGTTGTTTAAAACTAAAAATTAAACTAACAATTATAACTAAGAGAATAAGATTGACTGAATTAATATATATGACAAACATGGGATTCTAACTTCATTAAATACTTCATTCAATAGCCTTATCGTTCTTAACCTTAACATGCAATGGTGATGACACTAATCAGACAACACGAAACTGATAAACGCCAACTTTTGTTGCACGAATACCATACTACCAGACATCCACAAAAGAGATAGAAGCTGAATAGACACCAATTATATTGAGACCTTGTATGTCTATAGAATTTGACAACATAACGGTTTAAGCACAAGTTATCTATCTTGATTACATAGGGCAAGTAAGATGGTTAAAATTACCTACGAATCATGTATAACAAATACATGAACCTATGCTAGCATGACAAGTTCTAAATCCTTAAATTCACTTTCGATTCATTAAGAATTAACATACTATCTTATAAGTTCGCGACGCTCATAACACGAATACGTACAACCAATACTAGGTTATCATACAATCACCACATACTAAGGCATCGAAACAATTTAACTAAAGAAATCCATAAATAAATCTGTTAGAACCCCACGATAACGATTAGCCCATAATCGGACTCATCATCAACATGGGTTCCGATGAAAGCATGGTATAATAAACGTATTCTTTATAACGAATAAATAAAACCAAGTACGAAACAAGAGTAAGGTTCACAAATAAGAAAACTAGCATCCAAGTTACAACTTAGAACAAAGATTCACAAGTAAAAACAAGATCTTCTTCGTCTTCGTTGAATCGTGCTAACACGGTCTTCTTACGGCTCTCCTTGATATGCCTCTAGCTTGATATCTTATTAAAAATGACCTAAAGTTATTTATATAGCAGCCCCGATCAGTAGAGAAGTCCGAAAATCAGTCTTCTATTCAAAATAGGATTCTTGAAACCCGACCTGGCGCGGGCGCGCGCTTGATCAACGCGGGCGCACTGGCTCTCTGAAGTTCGGGCACGGGCGCGCGTTTGATCAGCGCGGGCGCGCTGGGCTTCTGCCAAAACTATTATTTTTTTTTGTGCAGATTTGAGCCGGTCTTCACGAGCTTTATTCCTTAGACACCAACCTAACACCATATTAGCATCAAATCAATGCTAATTCACCTGATTCTCAGATTAATGCCTGAAATGAAAAAACACTAGAAAATACATTAAAACACCAATAACTTGAGTACAATTACACCAATTCAAAGCTTAATAGAGCATTATAAAGTGTCATAAATGCCACTCAACATATACCATAGCTTCGACCTATATCGCCACAGATGAAAGAATTAGTGCTTACTACCCTTCGGCTCGAGGAAAACCTTCCTCGTCAGGTCGAAGAGCCATGCAAGTGGATGGGATGGAAGACTTTCGAGGAAGAGGCCGGAGAAATTTCCCTACAGATCAAAGGGCCATCCCAAGACAAATCCGAGAGGAACCCAACTTTACCCCCTTAACGCAAACCCCATCTTACGTACTTCAACAAACAAGAACCAAAGAATTCTTCCAATTACCCGATCCTATGAGAACACCCACAGAGAAGAGAGATCAAACCCACTTTTATGATTACCATACGGGAATCAGATATAACACAGATGAATGCACCTTCATCAAATACTTCTTAGAGAGACTAGTGAAGAGAGGACTCTTAAATGATTATCTTCCCCCTCGAGACCGTCAAAACCCTCAACAACTGGAAGGTATCGCAAGAGCTGCACCACCCTGGCATGTGGTTGATATGATTGTAGGAGGATACATGACGCCTTGTGAGGTCATGCAAATAGATCCACCGCTTCAGGCCTTTCGCCTTACTGGATCTTCCATTTATTTCTCAGATGCGGATTATCCCAAGGGAAGTGTTTGCCAAAATGGTCCACTCACAGTTACTCTCGATATGGCCAACCAAGATGTCAAGAAGGTCTTGATAGATAATGGTTCCTCCGTAGATATCATCTTCAAACACGCTCTCAGAATTATGATTTTAAGTACTCCCTTGGAAGAAATGAAGCTCGAAGACATACAGGGGCCTGTCCACGGATTTGGAAATCATGGCGTACCCGTTCAGGGGGCTATTGACATTCCCACCACCTTCGGCACTTCTCCATAAGAGGTAACTTCCATAGTTAAATATTATGTCATTGACATGGCCTCTCCCTACAATGCTATCATTGGGCAACCTAACTTGTTATTCTTAGGAGTTATCATATCTTCCCCTCACATGAAAGTGAAGTTCCCTACCCCCATGGGACCTGGTGAACTGATTACTGATCCCATAACTTCTCAATATTGCTACTCCACTACTTTAAGCTTGGCTCAGATTCAACATAAGAAGAGGAAACCCTACGGAGAACCGAAAGAAGGAAGCTCCTCTAAGATACCCAAAACTTCACAAGATAAAACTTCACAAGTATTCTTGATTGAGAGTTCATTCTTCTATTCGAAAACTTCTCTAACAAAAGCCGAACTCCATCGTACACCTAAAGTTGAGCCGGGGGAACCCGTGGAAAATATTGAGCTAGTGGAAGGAGATCCCACTCGGTGTATTTCTATCAGATCACGCCTTCAGCCCCTCTAAAGCAAGAACTCATTCAACTCCTGCGGGAATTCCCATACATCTTTGCTTGGAAGCCTGAAGATATGCCAGGCCTTGATGAATCTATCACTGTCCATAAACTCCATGTTGACCCCAATAAAACTGTGGTCAAATAGAAAAGGAGGAATTTCGTGCCTGAAAGACAGCAAGATATAGACGAGGAGATCAACCAATTGTTAACAGCCAAGTTTATTTATGAGATACAATTTCCCGAGTGGATATCGAATGTTGTGTTGGTCAAAAAGACTAGTGGCAAATGGTGAGTCTGCATTGACTACACTGACTTAAACAAGGCTACTCCCAAAGACTATTATCCCCTCCCCACTATCGACCAGTTGGTGGTGCCACTGCTGGAAATGTTCTCTTCAGCTTCCTAGATGCATTCTCGGGATATAACCAAATCAAGTTGACTATCAAAGACCAGGCAAAGACCGCATTTATTACCCATCGGGTGGTATATGCTTACCGTGTTCTTCCAATGGGATTAATGAATGCTGGGGCTACATATCAACATACCATGAACAAGATATTCTCCAGCCAAATCGGAAGAAATTTAGAGGTATATGTAGACGACATGATTGTCAAGTCCAAATTTGAAGGAGGACACCTACATGATCTGAGAGAAACCTTCTTTACCATTCAAAGTCATGGCCTTCGATTGAATCCCTCCAAATGCACTTTTGGAGTGGCTAGCGGGAAGTTTCTAGGCCATATGATCAGTAGGCGTGGGATACAAATTAACCTAAAAAAAGTTAGGGCTATACTGGAAATGGGCCCCCAACAATACCCAGACAGATTCAGTCGTTGAATGGATGTTTAACTTCTCTACGGAGATTTGTTTCTAAGTTGGCTGAAAGAAGCATCCCCTTTTTCGATGAACTGAAAGGAGTGAATAAATCTAGAGAAGTGCAGTGGACGCCTTCTCCCTAAAGAGTTACTTATCATCTACGCCGATTCTCTCCCAGCCTCTTTCTGGAGAACCCCTCTATTTGTATTTAGCCGTAGCCCCTGGGGCCGTAAGCTCATGTTTGATTCACGAAGAGGGAAATAAATAATTTCCTGTGTACTATGTCAGTCATGTCTTACGGGATGCATAGATCAGGTATCCCACTATTGAAAAAATGGCATACTCTCTCCTACTTGCTAGCAGAAAACTTCGCCCATATTTCCAAGGACACGACATCAAAGTTTACAGCAATCAGCCCCTACGGAAGATCCTTCACAAACCAGACCTCTCCGGAAGATTGGTAAGTTGGGCTATAGAGCTCAGCTAGGTTAACATCACCTACCTACCTCGTCCTTCCATCAAGGGCCAAGTTTTGGCCGATTTCCTAATCGAATACTCTGCACCTTCAAAAATTGAAACACTTATGGAAGATCCTTCCCAGTTGGTACATCTACCTCCTCTATGGCTGTTATTTGTTGACGGATCCTTCACCTCAGACAGCAGTGGAGCTGGGGTCCTGTTGATAAGCCCCGAAGGATTCGAGATCCAACAATCTATAAGATTCAACTTCTCTGCTACCAATAACTGCTCAGAATATGAAGCACTTCTAACGGGTTTACGGTTAGCCAAAGCTCTTCAAGTACAACACTTAAAGGCCTACAATGACTCCCAGCTTATAGTCAACCAAGTTCTTGGTGGGTTCCTGCCAAATCCCCTCTAATGATAAAATATCTTGAAGAAACTAGAGCCAAACTCCTAGAATTTCACATTGCCTCCCTTAAAGAGTTTATGCGAGAGGAAAATCAAAGAGCCGATATCTTAGCAAAGTTAGCCACAGACGACGACCACTCCCCTTCTACGGGTCTTGACAAAATCTTGTTAACATCTCCTTCGGTAACTCCTCTGACCGAGCCTGCTTCGGAAATATTAGTACTCTAGTACGACCCAAATTGGATGACTCCGATCTACCTTTATCTGGAAGACGGGATCCTCCCTCAAACCAAAAGGGCTGCTCAATTATTACGCTCCAAAGCTGCTCATTACACTATTGTGGATGATACTCTTTATCGAAGATCTTTCTTAGCACCCCTTCTTTAATGTGTTGATTGTGCAGAGGCAGACTATTGTATGCTCGAAGTTCATGAGGGAATATGTGGAAGCCACTCATCTGGAGAGGCCCTGGCTCATAAAATCATCAGGAAATGATACTACTGGCCTACTTTAAGGATAGATTGCTTAAACTATGTCAAGACCTGTGCGAAGTGCCAGTTTCACGCTTCAGTTCCCAGATTGCCTCCGGTTTTTCCTACGACTATTTTATCCCCCATCCCCTTGGGGAATGGATATTATGGGACCTTTTCCCCCAGCCAAAGGAAATATTCGATTCCTGCTAGTGGTCATTGATTATATGACAAAATGGGTTGAAGCCAAGGTCGTGGCTCACACGACTTCCGCAGTATGCCGAAAGTTTTTTCATGAATACATCGTCACCCGGTTTTGGGATTCCCCGTATTTTAATTACTGATAATGGAAGGCAGTTCATTGAATCTGAATTTGAGGAATATCTGACAGCCTGCGGGATACATCACCTGAGATCATCTATGGCCTACCCCCAATCTAATGGTCAAGTCGAAGTCACTAATCGAACCCTCCTACAAAGTTTGAAGAAGAATGTTCAGGATTCAAAGGCACTCTGGGTAGAAGAATTACCAAATATATTATGGGCCTATCGCACTGATACCCACAAGCCTACCGGAGAAAGCCCATTTCGGCTTACCTATGGCACTGAAGCTTTCATGTCAGTGGAAATAGGAGAATCCTCCTCTCGGGTCCAAGATTATAACCCTCAGCTGAATCAACAAGGCTTACGGACGAATTTGGATTTTCTCGAGGAAAGAAGAGAAAATGCTCTTATACGGATGGCGAACTATAAACAGAAAACTGCTCTTTACTTTGGCAAAGTTCTTCCTCGACAGTTTTAGATCAAAGATCTAGTACTCAGGGCCATTTCAGTTTCTACCCCCTCCAAAAATAAGAAACTAGACCCTACTTGGGAAGGCCTATACGTCATAGCTCCAGCTATACGACCAGGGACTTATCGCCTCACACAAATATCTGGAGAATCCCTTCCCAATACCTGGCATGCCACCCATCTCAGACATTTTTTCCAGTAAGTTTTTTAACTTGTTTGGTGTTTTATGAATGTTGTAAATAGAAGCCTACGTCTATAAATATGTTTGCTATGAATATTAGAATGATAGTGTCTCCTACGATTACTAAAAAAGCCATAATCGGCCTGGGCTTAACCCTTTACAAAAGCTTACCTATTAAAAAGCCTACAGAAGCAGCCTATGGCCTGCGTCATAGGTAATGCCATCTCACAACTATTCATTATAATGCCAATAAAAGCAGTTACCTACCTGCGGCCCGAATAGTTCGTCTAGATAACTATTTGTTACAACGCCATTATATGCAGCTCACTGTCTGCGGCCCGAATAGTTCGCCAAAATAACTATTTGTTACAACGCCTTTATATGCAGCTCACTGCCTGCGGCCCGAATAGTTCGCCTAGATAACTATTTGTTACAACACCATTATATGCAGCTCACTGCCCGCGGCACAAATAAGTTCGCCCATATAACTATTTATTACGAAAATTAACACAAGCAACTTACCGCCTGCGGTACAAATAGTTCGTTTGCATAAATGTTTGTTAAATATCAAAATCATACAAGCATCCGTATAGCATTTTCTCCCTTATAAGCAGCTTACCGCTTGTGGTATATGTTGTGATTAATAAAATGCTTACATAAAAAAACACGCATGTTTGTAACAAATTATTCACCTTTTGCTCTAAATCCAAACTATTACTTGCTTAAGATTCACACATGACTTAAATCATTTTTACCACAATAATCATATATGCAAAATAGCAAAACATGGCATATTATTTCATAAATTTAAAAACAAAACTTAAACATTAGTCCCCTACGGGATACACTTCATCGAATGAAAATCTTTCAAAAATCAACAAAACACTTAAAAACTTAAAAAGCATCCCCCACTAAAATACTCAAACGATAGTTTTCTTCCTTTACCGAAGCTAAAATCTTCAGCAGCTCTTCAATCTTCAACTCCAACTTAAGGATTTTGCCATCCTGGTGACGAATCCTCTCCTGCATCCTGGAAATAGTGGCCAACAACTCTTCCTCCTTCTTCGTAGCCTTCTTTCCATTATCACTATAACAGCTACCTTGGGACTCCATAAAAAGATTTGAGTTTTGCTTTCGAAAAAAATAAAAGGGGAGAAAAGGCTCATTTTTGAATAAGGTTACTTCAGAAAACCCACTCTTTATATAGGACAAAATAACTCTTTACCTCTTTGTATTTAAAATAGGGGTATTAATTGCATTAAATAACTCTTCTTAATCCTTTGAAATTCCTTCTCCTAGAACTAATACGTTTTATTAATTAGCACGACTTACTAAACTTTTCGTTTTCCCAAATTTCTTTTGACCACTTATTTAAATTAATTAGAACAACACGAAAATGAAAAATACAAGATCAAATCCAACATTCGATACATAAACTTATTTTGGCATTCCACATAAACCCATTACATAATTAAAATTAAAAATACATCATGGATAGCGAGGCCTACGGCCCAACGATATCCTCAAATCATTATTCTCATTCTGAAGCCTACGCAGAGCCTCACTGAGCACTTGCACTTGTTCCTCATTTGCCACAATTGTCTCCCATAAAGACCTGATGTTATCCCTTGACTCCTTCAAGTATTCCTCCAACTGAAGCTCCCTTGCGGATTTTCTCCCACTTGAAGACATATCATTTTTATCTACGGACGTAGAAAAACAATAGATGAAGGAGTAAAAGATGAATCACATCTTCACTACCACACCCCTTTTATGGCCCCTCCATTACCAACCAACCATTTCAGTCAACACATGACTCCTCATTTTCATACAATTATTCATTGCACCTCATAAATGAATCCACCACTATTCATCTTCCCAAAAAACTTTACATTTTCCATAAAAGGTTTATAACACACAATTCAAAAAATAGTGTTACCCTTTTTTTACTAAACACTGCCTAAAGAAAATGCTTCTTTTTTATGGGACAACCCACCCTTCAAACAAATTCGAGAAAACAAATTCAAAATTAAAATTTGAGTTTTTCGGAAAAACAACAACGATGGTTTAAAATATTAAACCTATATTCCTAAATTTAAAACCAAACAAATACTTATCCCAAGCAATATAAGAAGGCACCTTCAAAGGAAGCCAGGATGAATATCCATAATCTTAAGAGTTTCCAAACAAACGCCAAATTTCAGCCAAGGAAACATATAGACAATTATCATATGTCTTATAGAACATAATAGGGAAATACTGCCATCATCTGAATCGCTTAGGAGAATACTTAAGAAACCATAGCAAACAAAGTAACTGAGAAATAAAAGTTATAAACCCCAAGATCGGACATGTAAAATTTAATTATTAAGGGATTCTGTCTGCGCAACTAGAGGGCCCTGAGCATGAATATCATCCCTCCCTCCTGTCGTAACCGCAACCACTGTGTTGGAACCTGGAACTTCCTCTAAAACCATCGGATCCGCAGCTACGTATTCGGCCCCATGAATAGTCATTTCACCCTTAGCCTCTGAATTTCCTCCCTCTTTTATCGGCTTCTGTTTAGCGGCCTCAGCCTCCTCTTACTCCTCCATCCTTTTCAGCTCCCAAGCCCGATAATGGTCCACGCTGTGCCGAGTAAGATCCACAACATTTCCTTCACCCACGAAAGATAAGCAGTCATTAAAGCCCTCCTCATGCATCAATCTTGCCTTTTCATATAACGAAGCCTCATACTCTGCCGAAGCAAGGAACCGATCCATATTGTCTTTATAAGTGATAAGAGCCTCCTGCTCCACCTTCTCCAAAGTTTCAGTCACTTTTCGAACTTCTTCTGTCTTAACATCCAACTCTTTCTGTAACCTATCCATCTTCGAACGAAGGCTTGCTGACACCCCTTGCTCCGACTGCAATTTTTCAAGATTTTCTCTGTTGTCCTTTTTCAAACGATCTATCTCCTAGCTATCAGACTTAAGAACTTCTTGCAGCTCATCATGTTTCTTCTTCATTTCCCTCAGCTGTTCGAGAGCGTCATCCTTAGCTTTTCCCTCGGTCTTTACCTTCTCTTGTTCCACCTTCATCTTCCCCTTGCCTTTTTCCACTCGGACAGCCAAATCCACCACTCGAGTCCCTAACTAAAAATAAGAGAGGACACACACATGGATTAAAATAACCCAAAACTTGATGAAAGAGATACAGAAACATGATTTTATACGTATAATGTTCACATGAACTCCTAAGGATACCTTTCCCAGTAAAGTCTTTGTTTGAGCAATGACATCCTCATCCGTCTCAAGCACGGTTTTCTTACGATCAGGAGATAGAGAGAATACGCCCAATGTTCCTATTAGAGCAATACTCCATCCTCCTTCGGCCAACTAACCCTTCCCTTGAAAAAATAAACAAAAACAAGGGAAGGGAAGAGAGAAAAGAGAGGAGTAGTGAATAATATTGAAAAAAAAGTGGGGAAAAGAAAGAAAGGAAATAACGATGAATATAAGGCTACCTGTGGTAAAACAGAGGATGGTACATTTCTCCGAACTCTATTCAGAATGAGGCTTCCCAACGCTTGGAACCAAACTCTTCACAGGAATGGCCACTTGTGGATCATTTCCCCCTTCAAAAGAAGGGGCTGAAGCAGCTTCTAGATCGATTAGATCTGCCCCCTTCTCGCTGACAGTTTAAGGATCCAAAGTTTTCTTAGTTTTCCTTTCGTCCACCCTGGCTTTCTTAATAGCGGCCTCAGTTCCCATCGGATGAGATTCCGTAGGCCTCTTCACTCCCATGGATACTGAAATGCCCCCTTCATCTCCAGTTTGGCTAGCGGCAGTACCCGAAGATGCCTCATCACCTCTCTTCAAAGCCGTCCTAGCTTTTAATTGCCTCTCATGAGCCAATTTCCAAATTCTCCGACGATCCATGTGAATAGGAATAGGCAAATCTTGTAACAAATCTAAAATGACAAAATCTTGCTGTTAATTATCAGAAAAAAGAAAGCATATACCCAAAAGGAAAATAGTCAAAACCCCAAAATGTACATAGTACAAAATAACAGGTAAACATCAAACGCTTACGGTTATAAGTTATCAGAAACTCAAGGTCCCAAAAACTCTTAACTGGCCACAAACCCTCCTTCTTCCCCCTACAAACTGGACTGCATAATCATGTTCATTCTCCTCTAACGTTTCATACCTTCGCACCGCCCCTACAATCCCATCGGGCCTTTTATACTCTGGCAGATAAGCCAGATCTCCCCCTTGAACTTCAAGAACTCACCATGCCAACCTTTGTTGGATGAAGGGCCCTGTACCAATATTCCCCCCAAGGATGTAGCCCCCCTCCAATGGATCTCCTGCAAAGGGTAATAACCCCTTGACCAATACCTATCCTCATTTCACACAGAAGCGTATATATGAATTGATACATAGGCAACCGTAACCCCGCCCTGAATGCTTCCAACGGGATTCCAACCCATCCTTCCCCTCCTCTATGCCACAACCTTTCTTCCTCATTAGGCAACCTTATCTCAAACTCTTCAGGAATCTAAAAGGCATACCTTACTTCAGCAAGATAGCTGTCATCAAAGTTGGGAGGCTTGTTGATATATTCTAAATCTCCCAAAAACTTCTCCAATACTTCATCTGAGATAATCTCATATCTCTTTGCCTGATAATAACTAACCTCACCTAAAGACTTAAAATAATTATCTCTCTGAACATCTGGAGGAGTTTTCATAAACTTCTGCTCTACATCTATCCATCCCTGATCCCTGACCAACCTTCTCATCGCTATATGTACTCTACCATTCCCCCTCTCACTTTCTTGCCTCTATACTCTAGCCAACTCAGCCACTTCTTTCCCTCTCCCTCGACCAATGCCAGGAAAACTTGATTCCCCTGCTTTCTCTTTTCCATGACCTTGAGATGTGGAAGGGACACCCTTACAAATATGCGATTCCCCAGAAGATGGCCCTGGACCTGTACCCTTAGACACTACCTCCTAAAGGGGACGATCGTCTTCATTTACGGATCCCCCCTTTTCCGAAGATTCACTCCTAGAAGCTTCATCGCTTTCGGTATCTTCCTCCCCGATTAGCGACGCGGACAAGGCTTCATTCTCGGAATCTGGTGTACTTTCACTCTCACTCTCTTTCACCACAAACCTCCCACGCTCCCCCATCCCTAGATTCTCTACAAACAAAAGAAAAAGTCCCTTTCAATAAATTGGCCATAAAAGCGAACAAAAATAAAAAATGAAGAATACACACAACATAATTATAGAATGACCTTTCTTTTACCCATTCCAAAATTACACTTCTACGAACTCAACCCCTATCCTCAAACTCAATCAGACCCTGTTCTCCCAATAGCCAACCATCACTCTTCCCCACCATGCATCCGCTAAGAACCCCTCTTCCTTTTTAAATAACATTAACTTAAACATTCTCCATTTTCAGACCCCAATTTACATCCTAATTAACCCCTTTATAGATATCACAGTTTACACACAAATCGAAGAGAATCAAGTACAAAATCAAAACAGAGTTGAAGCAAGTAGCTGTTTGGAAACGAAGCAACTATGTGGAGCGAATTGAACAACTTTGCTTTTCTCCCTTTGTGTGTCTCTCTCAGTTCTATCTTAGCCAAAAGTGAATGAAAAAAAAAACTGAACAAATGTATATATTTGAAGTTTAATAACTTCCCCCGCTTTCCAAGGAAATGAACCGTCGAAACTGTGGATGCAAATGATTCATGGAACCCACAAAAAGAGAAAAGGCAGGTGCGTGAAACCCACTCCTCCTCAAAACCCGTGCCTCTTACAAAGAGACATTTACAGGACCCGTCGCCTCCACCTCGTACTCTTTTATAAACGACATAACCGCTCTTATTAACCTCTTAAAAAAGAAAAATTATTATTATCTTTATTAATTAATTAGAATTCATTTAAGACACTGTACTCAGTTCCTCTTCAAGACCGATAGCTTCCTAAAGAAAGCTACACTTATGGAGGGGGCCTATGATGGCATCAAATTTGTGGTCTCCCTACGTTCGTAGCCTTAAGAACCTTAAATACAAACGTGACTTTCCTAACTCACATTCCCCTTAGTTCCATAAAACCCATTACATAATAAAGGACCTAGTCCACCGAAGGCATGGTGCATCTTCGGAGTCCGTAAGTCAAAATATCTGCAAACCACAAATGACAAGAGGTTATAACCCAAGGCTCAATTTCCGTAGGCCGTCGGCCCCACATCTCAATCTTATCCTCTAAACATTACACGTGTCATTCACCAGGGTACCATGTCATACTCTTCCCTTCTCCCAGTCTACCACGTGTTGAATAGCCTATAACAGTTACCCCCTGCTAATCTAGGGGACAGCTGGCTAATCATAGGGAGATAAAAAGGAAAACCAAAGAAAAAGAGAGACAGACATAACAAAACTACAAAAAAATAAACACTCCCTACGGACCACACCCAGAAACCATAATCACATGCCATCACTCGTATTTATTTTTTGGTTTACGCATTACAAGGAAAACTGGCTCAGACAAGTGTTTCAACCCATAATCTGATACCTGAAATTTCGTTGTCTATTATGCCGCCGTCTCTTACATGAATCAAACAACGAGCAAAAATAGTTGTGTGAAACAATCAACCATCAACCCATTGTATTACAACCAGAACAAACGTCTTTCTATACTTACTGTTGTAACAAGAATAATTAGACAAGTGATATTAAAAACGTAGTGTATGCTGTCACTAACGGTTTAAACTCGTATTTTTTTTCTGGTTTACGTAGTAGCATGTGATTTTAATGTTGTCCTGGACGTTAGCGATGAAACCATTAACAGTACATTGCCCCCCACTAGCCGATCGCCCAACAACTTATGTTCGGGCATGGATGAGCTTTCATGTATTTCCAGCATTCAAGACGAATATTCACATTCTCAAGGATTTTCTTGCAGGAATACTGGAGTCTGCCGTATACTTGATTACGGATGTGTGTGCACAAAGAGCCACCTGAAAAGCCTGGCTTTCTGGCTAGTCAGGCAATAGTGATGAACTGATTTTGCGCTTGTGAAAGTTTTGTTTGGTTCTTGTTCTAATGCAGGAGGTCCTTATAATTTAGGTACCATATAATTACTTTAAATCTGTCTTGTAAGAGAGCCATTCCCTCAACAAGCATATAATATAATTCTTTGCCTCTTCCATTAATCACTTGTAAGTTGTAACACTTCTTCTTACACTAAAAAATTGTTCCGAAAAAATTTGTTCATAAAAAATGTCGAAGCCATTTGAAGTTTACCCTGCAATTTATTCAGCTCCTAACCCACCAACGTCCCCTGCAGCAGCTACACACCATTCGAATGGATCATTGGGGACGGTTTTCGTGGTGCTCGCGGTTGTAGTCCTTATATCTGCCATTGCTTGTTGTTTAGGTAGGTTATGCAGCAAGCGTCACGATAACGCAAAGAGTAAGCAAAGCCAAGCTAGGTATCGGGGACATATTTCCAAATGTTGTTTTAAGAGAAGCTAATTGATTAGAGTAGTGTTGACTGTTGAGCTTGAATCTCTATTTTTTTTATAATTAATCACTTATGCACAGACGAAGAGTCGAGCTAGTAAATTCCCGCAAAGATACACGAGCTCAACCACTAAACAACATTTTGTTGGATTGAATCTCTAATTTGGTTTCATGTAAAGGGACTTCAGACACGGTTGTCCATCATCCAATTAGACATGTCTATTTTTTTAAAACACTAAACGAGGATAACCGTATTTTCTTTAAAAGAAATATTTATTTTTTTATTATTTTTGTAAACTTTATTTTAAGTCTGCTGGCTTTTTAATTTATTTATTTTTTTGAAACAAAGGAATAATTTCATTAAAACGCAATATCACACATAATAGTCTTCACCAAACACATAGGAGGACAAATGAAATAACTGTGACAATTAGCTAAACAGGGAAATCTAGCAATTTCATGTGCTACCCCGTTAGCTTATTTCCTAATAAATTTTACTGCCATGCATATTCCGTAACTGCAGTCTGCAATCTTCGAGGACTTCCCCCACTTCCAAACAATTTACCAAGCTGCTACTGATCCCTGGACTGTTAACAAAGAATCCGTTTCCACCGCTGGCTTTTTAAAATTATTTAAGAGCAACGGAGTCAGGTTACCAAATACAATTCTTTTAAAGTTGCAATTGCGTTTTATTAAAACCACGTAATTTCAGAAAGCCTTACAAAAGAGTAGGCAATCAAGTCATGAATTTATGACATGTACGTACCAAATATTTTGTATACAGTAAACTATTAACCAAGGTGAGTATTTACGTACAGAAAATATTACTTTTTCCGTTCAAATTTATCTATCTTATTTGATTTTTTTGTGATCAAATTGACCCAATTTTAACCGAAATTTTCACAGAGTATATAATCGAAAAAAGTTACAAAATTTATATATCTAAACATGTAATCTATTTCAATACGTATTTTTTTAGTTTTTCAAAATAATTAAATATTAATATTTAATTAACGGTCAAAATTGGATCGATTTGACCATAAAAAATTAAACAACACATATAAACTGGGACGGAGAGTAGTCTTATTTCACTTTATGGTAGTAGTATTATGTTAACTCTTTGTTTTGTTGAATAAGGTAAATCTATGTTTTGAGAGGAAAGTTGTAATGATGGAAAGCATGTACACTTGAACAACAAATCGCTAGCTCAAAACTTTTTATTCTACGAATTTGATTAACCTACTTATGATTGCTCTATAAAAGGGGAGGGAATTAGTCCATTATTTCAAACAAAAAGCATATCATAATGGCACAACCATTCAACCCTAACGTTCCACAACCATTCAACCCTACCGTTTATACACCTCCTGCTTTCGACCCTAACGCCAATCCACCTCCGGCTTTTTATCCACCCCCTGCTATCGACCCTAACGTTTATTCAAATCCTTATGCACCACCCTCTCCATCTACTAACCATGGTGATATGGTAAAGACGATCTTGATTGGCGGGGCCATATTTATTATGCTGATCGGTTTTTTTCTGTATGCGATATATCAGGCACGCCGCAATAGATCAAAGGACTGTGAACCTGCAGCAGAGGCATAGCTAGTGAAGATAGAAGAACTAAAACAGCCCTACAACATGCACTAAAATTGTTATATTTTAGCATTAATATGTAATTTTAAACTATGATTTTCATGTAATTTCAATTCAGTTGGTAAGGATAATAGCACTTATTGATCTAGTCATAATTCATTCGAAGCAATTAATGTAGATTTGAACTTGTTTGGTAATTAATTAAATTCAACGTGTTCTTAGCTAATCATAAGCTAGAACTTGTGCATGCCCCATGGAGTTGGTTCCTATATATACTTTGGCTCAAGTTGCTAACAATGGATTTGCTGAACATGAGGTTTTTATTATGTTCTTACTTTCTAAGGTTGGATCATCCGCAAATTTAATTGAAAACTTTCAGACAATATTATATCTTTTTAAAAATAATGACACTTATATTTGATAAAAAAAAATATGTGATTATTTAGAACCCGTATACTCTAGTCCCTATATAAGTATTCTTTTAAATATGTGATATGTGATAATATAAGTTACTGTTTTTATTTTCTGTGCCAAGAGTTTTTAAAAACATAGTTTGGAGAAATTAGCATGTACATCTATATACTTATTTCACAAATATTAGTTACCCAAAGATTGTCTCAAACAATTCTCATATGCATTGCATGTTTCTCACAAGTTTGATTAATTATATTCCTTAATCTAGGGCCATTAAAAGTTTCAAAAAATCCGATATTCGATCAAAAAATTCCCATTCGTATTAGAAATAAAGCGAATATTATCTAAATCCAAAATAAAGCGGATATTGTTCGTATTCGAATCCGACAATTACGGATACGAATACGGATATAGGCATATTCGTATATGATAATGAATCTGAATAAATATATTTTATTTAAATAATCAAATAATTTAAAATTTATTTAATTAAATTTATAGTGTGTATATATATTTATATTAAATATTATATTTATATAATTTTATATAATTGTAAAAATAGAATAGACATATATAAAAAAATCATTTGAATTCAACAATTTAAAGATAACAATTATATTGAAAACATAAATAAATAAAATTTTTTGAAAAATTAAAATATGATTCAATCACTTTAACTCTTATTTTTATTTTTTAAAAATGAATTTTTACTATTTTTTTCAATTTTGAATAAAAAATAAAAAATCTGATTAAAAATCGTATTCGGATCCGAGTGGTATACGTCGGATCCGGCTTCAGATATTATCTTTTAGATATTTTCGGATTCACATACGAATACCGATACAAATTTTGGAATTTGAAACCGGATACGGATTTAGACATATCTGTATCCGAATTATCCGTTGTACAACCATACTTACAAAAATAAAGAGCTCCGATATATGCACGCAACTGAATAACACCAATTAAATCCCGCCATTTTGACATTCGGGAACGAATTCGAGTAGCCTTGCTTTCTACGAGTAGCCTGCAATTAACTGGAAGGCATTGTTTTATTTGTAGCCGACAATTAACTGGAAGGCATTGTTTTCATTGAATTCGGGAACGAATTCGAGTAGCCTTGCTTTCTACGAGTAGCCTGCAATAGAACTAGAAAAATGAAAATGGCGGGAGTTAATTCGAATTCGGGAACAAATTCGAGTAGCCGTGCTGAACCGGAAGGCATTGTTTTCTGTGTGAAGCCATAATTATTTTCAAAATTAGCTGTCACAGTGAGTTCTGTTGGTAATTTGTTAGTAATTTGCAACAGAATGTATTCCGTTATAAAATTCTGTTGGCATTATTAGAAACTCTTGTAGTGTGAATATAAAAATAAAAAATCTGATAAAAAATCGTATTCGGATCCGAGTGGTATACGTCGGATCCGGCTTCAGATATTATCTTTTAAATATTTTCGGATTCACATACGAATACCAATACAAATTTTGGAATTTGAAACCGGATACGGATTTAGACAGATCCGTATCCGAATTATCCGTTGTACAACCATACTTACAAAAATAAAGAGCTCCGATATATGCACGCAACTGAATAACACCAATTAAATCCCGCCATTTTGACATTCGGGAACGAATTCGAGTAGCCTTGCTTTCTACGAGTAGCCTGCAATTAACTGGAAGGCATTGTTTTATTTGTAGCCGACAATTAACTGGAAGGCATTGTTTTCATTGAATTCGGGAACGAATTCGAGTAGCCTTGTGTGGTGTCAGGTTAATCCCGTGTTCATTAAGTTGAGAGCCACCGTCATCAAGTTTAGTCCTGTGATCACCTTCTCTTCTGCTAGATTTCTGGGAATGAAGGTGTGGCATGCCCTTTTTGGTATATTTACTTTCCAGTATCCGATCACTGAAATCCAATTTGCGACGAATATCACTTCTTACTGAGGGATCTGGCTTATCAACCTCTAACTCTTGCATAGTGCTATCATCAACAAAATTGGTAAATCCAGGTTCTGGATGGAACTGAGCTACATGTATTGTTCCACTGGACCCATCTTTGCTTCCTGCTCTGGTCTTATGATAGGGACATCTTAAAGCGCTTCTTATCATCAATTGATTGGAATGAAGCAAAGATATCAAAACAGTTATATGTTCTATGCATGCTAATAATATCAATTATCCCGACAAACTTCTATACATCCTAATAAACACAACATAACAATACAAATATTTTTTGTCAAATATAAATATTACTTGATAACTTTGAATTATCTTCAACATAGAGGAGGAAAAAAATAGAAAACAAATATACAACAGGAAGCTAGGATATCGAATAAACAGGAGCTGAAAAACCAGGTGTGAGTAAAACAAAAGAGAGAATTAGCTTCAGATTCTAGGCTCTGGCAATGGTTTCAATCAAAGTTAATATGTTTCAAAAGAGACTTTTATGCTTGGTGCTGCCAGTATCTAGGATCTTGAACCTGATGGCAAAAGCTATTAAACAAGTTAGCACTCAATCTAGATAGGCCAATAGCAAGAGTAAATGGTTTTATACTTCTATTTACCTATTACTGCTCAACTCAATTTGTTATTGTCTTAACATGAATTATCTCCTTGTATAGTTGTATTAATCCCCTCCCCACGCTTCCAGTATAGTTTGATTTTCTGATATTAAAAGTTACTGATGCATTTTTTCTGGCGATCTGGGAGTGAAAAAAGAAAGAGAGGGGTAAGACAAGTTTTGTGTTCCTGTTCGAGTAGCACTTCCACACAATAATTCTACAAAAAGGCATCCTATATTATACTTCATTCGTTATTAAAATAAATGATCTCCTTTTGTAGTTGTATTAGTGCCTCAATGCTTCCAGTTTAGTCTGTTCTTTTCGGTATTAACAGTTTCAAAATGGATACATTTTTTGTGGCGATATGGGGGAATAAAAATGAAAGAGAGGGACAGGACTAGCTAGGTGTTCTGGGTTCGACTACCACTTCAATGCAATGATTCTATCAATTGTCAGGTTTACTGATAGAAATGAGGAATTGAGTTAATAAGAGTCGTCTTAATAAAGGGAGCTTCAAGTTAACAAGTCTGTTATTATTCTTACAGACGCTCAAGTACTGTGAAAAATTGAATTTTCAATATACAAACATGTAAAACACTGGGCACATTAGGAGAACTTTTAACAGAGGTGCAGATTACTTGGCTAAACAAGGATTACATAGTCCCAACATGATCGCGTGTTCTATACTAGACTTGTAGAAAGATTGTCAGAATATATCGAACAGCACACAGACTTATCTTTGCACAACCATTCCTCTACAAGACTTTGGTACTTTCTATGCCTACATATCACCAGTTGCTACAACTTTGGTAATTACACTTACACTAGGCATTGCTCTTAATATAATGCAGTTACAAACCTTAATTTAGGCTAACAATGATAAGTGAAACAAATATTATCAATAATCCTGAAACTAGGATATCGAAACAGGAATTGAGAAACCAGGTGATTTCAAGTGAACCAAAAAGAGAGATAGGTTCAGGATTCCAGGCCCTGGCAAAGGTTTCAGCTTGAAAAAGAATAATACAGGTCAAGTTTGCACAAGGATCAAATATATAAGTGGCTATTCCATTCATATCTTATCTGAAAATTATTTAAAAAAAGGGTTTAATATCAAATTGCCCACCGAACTCGTTAAAATGTATCAAGTAACTACTCAATCTCCACGGCGACTCATTTAAACCACTAAAATACTACTCCCTCCGTCCCTCCCAATTGTTATCGTTTCTGGGAGAGTTTCCGGCACGCATTTTAAGATGAAGAGAAAGTATAGTTCTTTAACTTTTTTTAAAAATTTTATTTTTCTGAATAAAAGTTTAAACATTCTACTTTTATTCAGAAAACGTTTTTTTAAAAAAAAATTATAAAACTATACTTTCAATTCATCTTAAAATGCGTTCCGAACACCTCACAGAAACGACATACTTAGTTGTGTGGTCACACTTATTGTCAACTGGAAAGTTGCCGTAGATTACAATACAGAGTACTTGTGTACCGTCAGAGTCTGTCAACCCAATGATATACTCAGTGTAGATATCTTCACTCACATAAGTAAACTGAGAAGATACCTGGAGGAGGCAACACCTGCCAGCTCTGGTGCACCGGAGAAAACACTTCAAACATATTTTCATCGAAGTAACTAGACAGAACGTACAGTTTGTTATTGGCAACGAAAAGAGTGGGTGCATACTTGTCACCATGCATGGAGTTCATAGTTTTGGTTAATATATTTTTAAACTTGGTAATGAGATTGTCATAACTAGGTTTTATATCCGAAAGATCCCATTCATCAATTGTGTAAATACTCTGCATCGGATTGTGCTCTGTATTCAAAGGTGGAGAATAATTTGGAAGTCCGAATATATAAATCTTTGATCCTAATTTAATGCACCTAAGATTAAATTTATTTGTTACTTGAGGGAAAACGAGAAGGGGAACTGATGGTTTTTAGATATAGAAAACTGAAAGTGGAAGATGACAAATACTACTGCACTATTATTTGTAACTTATGAGTACTGAATTTATAGTTGAAATAAGATTATTCTAGATATCTAATTAATATCCTCTCGAATCTAGATTAACTGAACTTAATACTTAGACTTCTAAACTACCAGACTCTTGACATTTCATTATAATCTAAAATCGTCAAGATTTACGGATTATTTTTCAACACTCCCCCTAATCTGGTAAAATCTTGACTCCAGGTAATTCTAAAAAGTATTTGAACTTATCAGCTAGCAGCGTCTTGGTGAAGACATCTGCAAGTTGTTCACCAGTTTTGCTGTACAGAATTTTCAGCTCTCCAGCTTCAACAAGTTATCGAATGAAGTGATGATGTATTTCAATATGTTTCGTTCGACTGTGAAAAATAGGATTTTTAGTCAGTGCAATAGCTGACATATTGTCGCAATACATATCAGTGCATTCATCCACTTATTGCTGCATATCTGCCAAAATCCTTTTTAACCATAATGCTTCATAGGCTACACTTGTAGCTGCCACATATTCTGCTTCGGCATAAATAAAGCTACTGTCTTTTGCTTTCTTGATGACCAGGAGATGGCTTTCGTACCAAGGCTGAACACGTTACCACTAGTACTCTTCCTGTCATCCACACAACCTGCCCAATCGCTATCCGTGTAACCTACCAACTTGTTATCTTCCTCAGGCCTGTAGAGGAGTCCGAAAGTTTTTGTCACTTTGACATATCGTAGTATCCTCTTTGCTGCTGTAAAATGAGCTTTACATGGCTCACTCATAAAACTACACTTACTACTTGTACCAAATTTGGCCTTGTATTAGAAAGATAAATCAAAGATCCACTAAGCTTCTGTACACTTTCTCATCAACCTTCTTACTTTCATCATATTTGGATAATTTTTCATTGACTACCATAAGAGTAGAAAGAGACTTACAAGTTGTCATGTTGAACTTTTTAAGTAAATCATCTGCATACTTTTCTTGTGAAATAAAGATTTCACCAGGAGATTGCTTTACTTGCATTCCGAGGAAATATTTCATTAGCCCAAGATCAGTCATCTCGTACTCCATCATGGCATTTTTGAAATTTTCAACCATTTTTTCGTTTGTACCGGCGTAGATTTGATCATCTACATACAAGCACAAAATCAGAAAATCGGTAACTTCTTCTTTCTTGACATAGAGTGATGGTTCACTTGGACTTATAATGAAACCATTTTTCAAAAAATATCCATCAATTTTGCTATTCCAACATCTCGACGCCTGTTTCAATCCGTAAAAAGCCTTTTTGAGATAATAAACTTTATCTTTATGCTCCTTGATGATGTATCCCGGTGCCTATTCAACAAAAATTTCCTCTTCGAGATCTCCATTCAGAAAAGCAGATTTTACATCTAGTTGGTATACATTCAACTTGAGTTGCGTAGCTAAAGTAAGGACTGTTGTTATAGTCTCCTTTCGAACAACCGGTGCAAAAGTCTCGTTAAAGTCAACTCCGACTGCTGTGAATACCCTTTCGCAACCAAATGAGCTTTATATTTTTGAATCGAACCATCCTCGTTATGTTTTGTTTTGTACACCCATTTTAGTCCAATAACTTCTTTGTTTTTAGGCCTTTCTACAAACTTCCAAGTCTAATTTTTCTCGATCATCTTCAATTCTTCATCCATGACATTTATCCATGATTCATTTTGCGAAGCTTCCTCGAAACTTTGTGGTTCAAGAGATAGTAAGGCCATGTTGCAATTCTGATAAATATCATCCAAAGATCGAGTTTTCCCTAGTGGAAATTCAGAATATGCATCCACGTCTTCGGGTCGAATGCTAGTTTCTTGAACTTGTTGAGTTTTCGTTTCTGCTTCTTGTGTAAACAGAGGTTCAACAAAGTCAGTTTTTTGAAAATTTTCAGCAACATCTTTCTCCCAATTCCATGTGGCCAATTTGTCAAAAATAACATCTCTAGAAATCACAAGCTGATTGGTTACAGGATTAAACAACCTGAACCCTTTTGATTCATCACTATATCCAATGAATATGCACTTTTCTCCCTTTCCATCTAGCTTGTCTCGATTTTCTCGAGGAACATGAGCATACGCGATGTAGCCAAATATTTTAAAATGATCAACCTTGGGTTTTTCTTCAAACCATGCTTCATAAGGTGTTCTATTTCTCACGGCTTTTGTAGGAGATCTATTCAAAATGTAAACTGCTGTATTAACAGCCTCTGCCCATAAATCTTTAGGTAATTTTTTACCTTGGAGCATGCTTCTGGCCATTTCAACAATGATCATATTCTTCCGTTCCACGATACCGTTTTGTTGAGGGCTACGACGTACTGTTAGCTCCCTTTTAATTCCAATTTGTTTTTGCAGAATTTCTGGAATTCATTGCTAGTGAATTCACTTCCCCGGTCGGATCTTAAAATTTTGAGGGAATGGCCACATTATTTTTCTGTTAGAGCTTTGAATGTAGTAAAATGGGAAAATGCTTCAGATTTGTGTTCCAGAAAATACACCCAAGTTTTGCGAGTGTATGCATCGATAAATAGCAGAAAGTATCTTTTTCCGGCCAGAGAAGGGACTGTTGCAGGCCCCCAAATGTCTGTATGCACAAGTTCAAGCGGAACTTTAGCTCTCCAAGATGACTTAGAAAAAGGCAAACAATGTTGTTTTTCAAAAATGCAGCCCTCACATATATTCTGCTCTTTGTCTTCAATAGATGGCAGGCTAAGTACCATCTCTTTTCATCAAATAATTTAAGACCATTAAAATGAAGATGACCGAATCTGAGATGCCACAATAGAGACTCATCACATTCACTTTTCAGAGAATAACTTGCATAATTTTCAACAGAATCCATTTTTAAGGGATCAACTTTATTAGGTGTCATCTTTATTTTTGTCATCAACTTCTTTGTACTCTTATCAATGAGTAGACAATGATCCCTTTCAAATTTAACACTATATCCTTTTTGTGCCAATTGACCAACACTCAACAAATTTTGTGCAAGGCTTGGAACAAAAAGAACATCATGAATAAGTTTAGATGTACCATCCTTAGTTTGCACAACAACTATGCCTTTGCCTTCAACATGGTGACGTTTTCCATCTCCAAGAGTGACTTGTGACTTTATGTTCTCGTTCATATTAATAAAGAAATTCCTTCCTCCTATCATGTGGTTAGAGCAACCGCTATCAATGACCAATATATCACTTGTCTCTTGAGTGTTGAGACAAGAATAAAATAACCGATCTGAAGCATCATTACTTTCAGAAAAATTGGCCTTTTGTTTCTGTCGAAACCAACAATCTTTATCAAAATGATTAGGCCGGCTGCACCTGGTGCATTTATACATGCAATCATTTGTGTGGTGCCCATTTTTACGACACAAGTTGCAGTAAAAAGAGAATTTTTCAGTCTAATTCTTCCTTCCCTGGTCGTGGGGCTTTCCTCTCCCCCTTCCACGATAATTGTTTCCCGGTCTTTGAAATTTCTGACCACGACCTTCATAATTTTTCTTCTCTTTGTTTGTGAAGCTTAACTTGGACTGAAAAGTTTGCTCTATAGGCTGGTTTGTAAATCTGGACATTCTGCTTTCATGAACTTCAAGCAATCCAATTAACTCAACAAGACTTAATTGGGATAAATCTTTTGATTCTACGATAGCAACCATAACATGATCATATTTGACTGGTAAACTTCTCAAAATCTTTTCAACAATTTTCTTATCTTCAATCGTGTCTCCAAAACTCCGAATTTGATTAATGATATTTGAAACACGAAAGAAAAATACTTTTATTGATTCACCATCTTTCATTAATAAATTATCAAACTCTTTCCAAAGAGATTTCCAAAGAGATTGTAGCTTTATCAATATTACCTTGTCTGAGCCTTTGAATTCATTCTTCAGAATTTCCCAGGCCTCCTTTGACATTGTTGCTCCCATAATTCTCGAAAATATTACCTTGTTGAATGTACAGCAGGGCCTTTGCATCCTTCATGACGTTATTGTTGTATTGTTTCCTTCTTTCTGCATCCCAAGCTGCAAGTGTTGTTGCATCAATAAGCTGCTCGTATCCATTTTGGATCAGATCCCATAATCCTTGAGAGATAAAAATCTTCCTCATTTGTATGCTCCAAAAATCATAAGCATCTCCATCAAAAATATGAACTGAAGTTTGTGATAAAGCGAATATTGCTGCACTGTTTGAACCTGATACCATTTTACTGACTTTGCAAATGATATGCAGATGTTTTTATATGCCTGCTCTTTATCCAGAGACCATGCTCTGATACCACTGATGGTTTTTAGATATAGAAAGTTGAAGGTGGAAGATAACAAATGTTACTGCACTATTATTTGTTACTTATGATTTCTCTAATCTTAAAATTAATTCAGTACATGAATTTATAGTTGAAATAAGATTATTCTAGATATCTAATTTATATCCTCTGGAGTCTAGATGAACTGAACTTAATACTTAGACTTCTAACTACCAGACTCTTGACATTTCATTATAATCTAGAATCTTCAAGATTTACAGATTATTTTTCGACAAGTAAGTCATGAGGACTTGTAGAATTTTAATTATGTTGCAGGTCATGTAGTGGATGAAATCTATGTAAAACAAAAACATCCATAGGTTGGCTTACAAGCATGTAAACAAATCTATGATTATGATTATCATAGTGGAGAGCTTTTACGTAAGCAGAACATATAAGATGATACCATGATTTTGAAACACACTTGAATCGATTTAGAGATTCTATGGGCAGTCTTTTGATGAGTGTTGTAATATTCAAGAAGATACCAAAGGAAACTATTATAGTTATTCAATCTAATCTCAACAATAAAGATGAAGATTGATGAAATAGCTTAGAGAATGAGCCAAAAATGAAGGGCCACTCTAGTAAGACAATTTCAACGGTAATAAATTAGAGACAAGAAAGGAGATTACAATCATTATCAATATGCATAAGGAAAATGACAAGGCAACTCCTGAGATATATATTGTTCCTACAGACTCATGAAATGCATACTAAATTAACATAAAATGCACATGAACGTTGGTACTTTGTGGTGCACGTTAAGTGGTCCCTCCTGTGCTCATTTCTGCCTCCTCTTGTGCCATCACTGTAATGACTGGGATTTTCGCAAAATATTTATATGAATAAAATTCAGTTTTGTGTTATAATTGTGGATTATGTGGAATTATGAGTAGAATATATTAAGTTATATGATTTTGTGGTTTATGTGAACTTCTGTGAAATAGTAATAATGAACGGGCAAAGTCTCGTTCCAGTTTGATAAGTCAGCGAAAAGGGTTAAATTATGTTTGTCGGGCCGTCAAGTAGAACGTGACCCGTTATTTAAAGGATGGATTAAATGAGAAGGATTAAGATAATAGGAATTGAGGATTATAATAAGTTATGATAAATGTGGAGTCCTCTTTGTGTTTCTGTGATTTGGATTCATAATTGAAAAGTTATTTTTGTTATTTGGATTATCGAGTAAATGTTATGCGCGTAATCAGTTATTAAAAAGGGGATTAATGTGTTTGAGTATACTAATGTGAAATGTGTTTGATGTTATTGACTGGATATATGTTATTTTAAAGTTACGTGTGTGAATCTGTTATTCGCGAGTTTTAAAATATATTTTAGAGGATTTATTTGATTAAAATAAGGATTTAACTGATCCTTATAAAATTGTATAAAATTATTAAAATGTGATCAAGGTGTAAAATTTGTTTTATTATCCTTAGAATAATCCCAGAGACTTTTCAAAAATGATAGTTGGATTTAATTTGACATTTTGATATTTTAAAATGATTTTTCTGAGTTTATTTCTGTTATTGGGGATTTATTTGTAAAATCCATAGTAATTACTTCGTTCGCTCAATTTTTTTTAAATATGGGGAGAGAGTTAATTTCATATTCTTTATTTTAAAAATAATGGTTGTATCATTTTCAGATTTTACAAACCAATTTTATATTATTTAGTAGCTTTTCATTAGGTGATGCATAAAAGAATTTATAAAAGAAAAAGGAAATCAAATTTTTTTTATGTTGTGAAAAGTCAATGATGCCCCTGCACCATATATAATCCCCCTTCCCCTTTTCTTTCCCCCTCCCCCGTCTCCACTCTTTTTCTCTCTCGAGCTCTCTCGACTCTCTCTCACTCTTGGTAATCTCTCTTTTCCATTCCTCCCTTGTTTCTTGCTTGTTCTTGAATCCGAGACCACCTCCATGCTTAGTTTCTTCCCCTCTACAGCTCTGTATGATTGCATGTGTTGTTCCTTGAATTGATTCGAAACCCCAACCCGGATTTTTGGTTTGGTTCTTCCGAGTTTGGTTCAGGTTTTCCGAATTTGGTTGTGTTGTATGGTTTTGTGATTTACTATGATGATAAAGTAATATTATAGTGTTGATTGATCAAAGAAATGGGTGGAGTTCGGTTGGAAACCCCGAAACAGGGCACCACCGCGCTTTGCCGCCGTCGGCGGTGAACCTTTGGTGAGATGACGGGGACAATGATGTTACTTGAGTCCGAAAATGTCACAAATACTTTGATTTAAACTTGTATTTCTACATGCATGTGTTAGTCTTTGGATTTTTCAAAATTTTAGATTTTAATTTCCTAAGAATGACTCAAATTTGGTATTTGGTTTAAGGTTTAGTAATCGATTATTAGAATTAATGTTGCATGTCAATTATGGTTTGAAAAACCGCATGGAACTTTCAGTTTTAAGGAAATTTGGTTTGAATTATTTGATAAATCCGATTGATATGATTTTGTTCATTAGTTTTAAGTCGAATTTGGTTCGATTTTGATTTAAGAGTATGCATGTTAATTTTAAATGGTTACATGTTGGATTAATAAATATTAGAGGATTAATTTATGTCCAATTTGGTTGTGAATTCAAGATTGTGAGAATAAATGGGATATCAATGTGTGATTTGTGATATATAAGATGAAATCGAGTTGCATGCTATAATCTGGATTTAGTATTTTAAGTTGTGAGTTGGTGATTATGTAAAGTGAAGTTGTATGTTAAGTGTTAAGTGTTAAAGAGTAACTATGTATATTTGATTGTTATGGTTGATTGTATTAGAAGGGTGAGCGTAATTATAAGTACGTCATGCCCGATTCTCGAAAAGAAGGTGAATAAGTTTGTATAAGGTATGAGTTCGAGTTGATGTGGTGTCGAATTATATGGATCGGTGATTATGTGTTAAGTGTAAAGTATTGAGATAGTCGGTGATATAAAGAGTATAAAGGTATATCATCTTATGTGCTATGCACGTATATATAAGATAAGTGAATATTGCATTTGGGTAAAACTTAGACGTTTTGAGAAACGTCAGGAATCGATCAAGTTTCTAATTAGGGTTTTATTTTGAATTGTAGATTTGAAAAGCGAAGGCATTCAGGCTAGGAGCAGAAAAGAGGTCCTAGGTGGCAGTAGCTCGTATACCGTGAAACAGGAAAGCTATCTGAGGCAAGTAACTATGCCTTCTATTATGAGTTGATTATAGAGATATTATTGTTGATGCCATGCACTGATATAGTAAAACTTGTTATTGATCCTTGTGATAACCCTGTTATTGATCCTTGTGATAAACTCGTTATTGATCCTTGTGATAAACTCGTTATTGATCCTAGTGATAAACTAATAGTCCCTAACAATACAACAAGAATTACAGAAGGGGGGGGGGTTGAATGTTGTTAGTCCCTAACAATGCAACAAGAATTACAGAAGGGGGGTTGAATGGAATTCTTGAAACTTTTTTTGGTTTAAAAGTGTTCTAACTTAAAATATATATTCGTGTGAATTGACTTGCAAAGTGCGGAATAATAACTTGGAATAAATCAAAACACAAGTAATTAAAAACACAAGTCTTTAAAAACTTTCTGGTGGATTTGAATGTATCCACCAGAGATATATATTATATCAAGAGAACTCTGTGTAGTAAGATTTGCTCACAGCTGCTTACAAATATGAACAACTAAGTTTGCAGAGAAATGCTAAAAATAAAGCTTACAAATGTTTCTCTGAGAATTTCTTGATTTTTGTTCTTGTTGTTCTATTTGCTACTTCTTGGTTTATATATCACCAAGATTACAAAGTAATAAGACAAGATAATGAAACAAAACCTATCAAGTCTAATAATATGCCGCTTCATTACTCTATTCCAGCATCTTTGAATATCTTCATAATAGCATGGAAATGGCAATGCTTCCTTATTCTCTAAAACCCAGTTGAATAGGCTTCCACATTCCTTTTGCATACACTCGACGCATGTGACTGTATTGTCACTGTCAACTGATGTTTGAATTGATTATCTGTCGGGTACATGATCATCCGTCGGGTTGCCTTGTTGATCATCCGTCGAGTGGCATTGTTGTTTATCCGTCGGGTAATAATCTGGCACTTGACTTCATTTCATTTATACAGAATTACAAGACATCATCTATGTACAATTAATCAACCTATTCTGCATATCTAATTAAAGTCAACGTGACTTGAGTGCTACTACAGAATCTAAACAAGGTGTATGCAGAAATGTGCTACATACTCATTATTACATAAGCTACTCACTCGATGGATAATTGATCATCATCCATCGGGACTATATTGAGTCATCCGTCGGGACTATATTCCTTATCCGTCGAGTGCTACATTTTTCACTAAGTAAAATCTACTAAGGTGTTTTGTTAATGAAATCATCAAGTTCACAACATATCCACAACAATCTCCCCCAATTTATGTCTACTGGAATTGTAGCCATAAATTAAGAGAAATTTGATGATAACAAAACACCCTAAAAATACAACTTTAAAAGTAAGTAGATAAACTGTAAAGTGCTTCAAATAACAAAATGTACAAATATTAGCTCACAGTCATTTTCAAGGTGCTCCTCTAGCCTTAGCAGATTAATCTAATTCCTTGAAGGTATGGATCTCTTTTCAAGCTTTCTGTTGTTTTCTTCTATCTGATTTTGGAGCTGTCTGTGGAATTCCAGTTCATCAGATTCTGAGAGATTTAGCTTTTCTTGCATCTCCAAAAGAGTTTCATTGCTAGAGATGCTCAATTGGTCTTCTAATCTGAAAAATCTTCTAACTCCTTTGTCATCCATGAACTCCATCATCCAGTAGGGCCTTAGATGCACTCTACTTCCTGTGTAAGGAATAGTTAGAGTCTTTGGGAGTGCATCTTTAGCTCTAATACTCCTCAGTTCTTCAATCTTCTTTAGAACCAGTCTTCTTACAGTTACATTAAAACCAAAGTTCTTCTTGAAAGATGAATAAACTTTTATCAGCACAGATTGACTTTCTTGAAGGATCCTGTGAAGTGGCCATTGAATCTCCTTTCCTCCCTTGTACTTGAAAACTAACCTTTCAGGTAGATTCTTGTAGGCATCAATCCCTCTAACTTCTTCCAGTTCATCTAGATAGAGGTTTAGGTCAGAGAATTCCTTGATGTCACATAAGTACAAGTAATCTCTCTTGTTGACTTTAGATTGAGCTTTGACTAGAGATTTGGATTTGAGAGGTGACAACTTCACTTTCTTGACTGCTCTTGACTTTGTTCTCTTTGGCTTGTTAAGGATTGGCAAATTGAAGTCAGGAATTGGTAGACTCTCCCAGTCTATTGGTTCATCCTTAGGCACAATAGGTTCACCATGTATGTTCCTGTAAGGATCCACCACCTTAATGTCTTCAAATACCACTGAGGGTTCTGGTGCTTGAGTTGTAGTTGGAGTGGATTCCTTGGAAAACTGATCCTCCAATTCCTTACCAACAAAGTTCAATTTCCTTTTGGTTTTTTTTCCAATTCCTTTTATCTTTGAGATTTATTATGTTGTGGTTCAACTTGCTTCTTTGGATCTTGAGATTCAGTGATTTCAGATGGCTGAGTAGGAATTTGTTGTGTTGGTTTCACAGCTTGTAGCTTGGCCAAGATAGCATCTTGTACTTTCTTTTGTTTAGCCTTTTTAGCATCTAGAGCAACTTGCTTCTTTTCTTACTTCAATCTTGCCTTTTCTTCTATCTTTGCTTCAGCAAATTGAGGATGTCCAGCCACCACACAAATATCTTTACCATTCCTGAAAATTTTAGCAATTCTCCTTTTTAAAGCTGAATCAGCTGGATCCTTGTAGAAGGTAATGGATCTTGACAACAGTTTCTTTTCATCAAGCTTAAGTGTCTCATACATTGTGTCCAAAGGGTTCTTTAGTGAGGTTCTTGGATAATTCACCCTTGGATTCAAAAGTACTTTAGCCTTTGGAGATTTGATGCAGGATGGCTGTCCTCTTTCCAGATAGTTCATGCTTATTTCATTCACAGAGATTTGCCTGACTTGAGAGTGATAAATGGCTGACTTTTCTGGCTTCTTTGCTAGCCCAAACTTCTTCTGAATGTCCTCATCAATCTTCTCCCAGTTGATTGGCTTCAACAACTGCTCCTTTTCAGCTGCTCTTAAATTGGATGTTGCTTCATTTATCAAATCAATGCTATCTTTGGCTGGTGGCATGGTGAAAGTAATTGAAGGCACAATTACTTTGCTAACTTCAATATTGAGCACTTTTTGCTCCCCCTCACTCCTAGAATTCTCTTTCTCCCCCTTTTTGTTATCAGCAAGTTGAGTTGAGGAGGTCTGTGCAGCCACCAGTTTCTGAAGCAAGTCTGTCTGTTGAGCTTGATGTAGATAATTTGCTGTAAGAGACGTTTCCATTGCTGACATTCTTGTATCTAAGGCATCTATCTTTGTGGCAAGATCAGAATTTTTCCTGAGTTGTTTCTTAATGCCAAGCATTGTAGCTTCTGGAAGTTTAGAGTCCATCTTGTCAGAAATGGCCTTTTTCATCTCATCAATATCACCTTTGATAGTGTTGACATCTCGATCATGTTGAAAACCTTGAATTTGTTGTAGTTGTAGAGAAGCCAGATGTGCTTGACGGAGCTTTTTGGTGTTGGCATTTGTGGTGGTTTGAAGAGCAGAATTTGTTTGATTTATTAGTTGAATCAGGGTTGTCTTGAAGTAGTGTTCATCACAGTGTTTTGAAAATGCCCAAGATGGCATGCCTGATCTTGAACTAGAACCTACTTCTCCCCCTATGTCCAATGGCTCTTCTTCACTATCTCCACCTTCACCTCCAATGAAATCTTCTGAACCACCAGTCTCATAATCAACATCACCAGCTGCAGAGGGCAATGCTGTGATGGCATCCTTAGCCCTTAGCATTGACTGTGTGGTGTGCACCAAGTTAAGCATCCTTTCTGCATTGTCATTGCCCTATTCAGCTAGAAGTTGATATGTTGGAACAGGGTGAGTAAATATCTCAGCATCAAGGGAGGTAGAATCTATAACAGCTTGAGGTTGCTGAGATAGTCCCTCCCTGTCTGCATCCTGGACATTCATTAACTCACTTGCAATGACATCCACCCTTATAACTAATGTACCTGCATTTCTCTCATAATCTCTCTTTTGTAGCATCAAGGTCTCACCTTGGCTCCCCACCCTCACACCCTCACCTTCACCATCCAAGGTGGGACTCCACACACTCTCTTTTGCCAATCCTGAAGAACTGGATTGCATATTTTCACGCTTTTCCTCTCTTTTTTCCTGGGTGCAACCCAAACTCTCACTCATAACACTCTCTTCCCTCAATCCTAGGAGTGATTGTACTACTACTAAGTCTTATGCACTTGAGATAATTGATGAAATTTGAAGTTGTGTAGAGACACTCGACGGATAAGGGATATCCGTCGGGTTAGCAGTTTGACTATCCGACGGAAAACTGCTATTAATCTTATCCGTTGGGATACAATCACTACTCGACGGATGAACAATATCCATCAAGAGAGTAGAAATAAATGAGTTAGGAGTGGAAATTATTATGGATTCTGTGCAGATTAATGAAAATTTAGGCACAGATGTCTCAACAGTTCCTGAAAGAATTGGCAAGTGAGCCAACAAATCATCCAAAAGATGATGTTAACTTGCACTAGATTTTGGCTTCCCAACAGAGTTAAAGTAGGGGAATCAGGAATTGATGTGTTGATCATATCCACATCCAGAGAGTTTGTGGGAGAATTTGGTGTTTAGGGTGCTTCTATTACTAAAGATTTTGGCTGCGACCCCACATTTATTGGAGCCACATCAAGCTGACTTTGAGAAGGTGCAGTGACTGTGTCTTTAGCACCAATTTGCACAGTGTGTGAACCCTGTGCATCCCCAAGGGTTTTTGGTTTCTTCATTCTGGTATAGGTTTGGGGTGAGCTTGTGTCCCTTACCCTTTTGGCCTGTGCTCTTGGCTGAGAGTTTTGTTCAATAGTCACATCCTTTTGGGAGGATGCAACTAGCAATGAGCTAAATTCCTTATTAAGCACTGCAGTCTGTTGAGAAACTGCAGTGTGGCTAGGCTGGGAAACACTCACCTCTCCAACCTTATCCTTAGGGTTTCTTTGATGATCACCCTGTCCCTCGCCTACCTTACCCACCTTCACACTCCCCTCTTTAGATTTAGTGGATTTTGCAACTGGCATCTTTTGAGAGATACCAAAGGTGGCTTTCTTTGACTTGGATTTAGAAATTTTGGATTTGGCAGCTTGGGTAGGCAACTGTTGGGTCATTGACACAGTTGTCATAGCTACACTAGATTGCAAAGAAATTTGTGAGGTTGGAATAGTAGAGATAGATGAACTTACCTCACTTACCTGAGGTGCTTCCATCACAGGGAAATAGAAGAGTAGCACCTCTTTGTGATGGTTTGCCCTGTTTAAATCTGCAATAATTCTTCTCTCTTGAACCCAACAATCTAATTTGTTGGTTGGATTCTCAAGCACAATTCCCTCGGAGAGGTGGTTAGCTAACATCATGAAAAATCTAGCATAGTAAACATTTTTACTCCTCTTATTTAACTCACCTAACTTAAACCCCAACTCAAATAAAACAAGATCACTAAAGTTAAAGAACTTATCAGTTACAAGCATGTAAAGCATGTTAAGCATAGAGATATTGACAGGATCAAAATTACTGATTTTACCAGAGAATACCTTAGTAACTACATCACATAGATAATTTCATTCCTTCCTAAGACCCAATCTTCTAATTTCACTTAACTTAGAAGTAGGGAGTGCATAGTTCATGGAGTTAAGCATATTAACAATGTCAGTGTCTGTGTGTGGTGAAGTTACAGTATTATCAGGAATCTTGAAACATGCTTTAACAATATCACTATTAATACGGAATTCCTTACCTTTGATAGTGAGTGTGATGGTCTTATCAGTGGAGTTGTACACAATAGTTGACCACATTTCTTCAACAACCTCACAGAAGATGGTGGGTGATTCTAGCATGGCATAGTTGAGTTTGTAGTTCTTCACAAAATCCATCATTTTGTAGTAATCACCAGACTGTTGAATCCCCTTGTTTACTAGAGCTGTGAAGTTGTTCTTCTCATAGATGAATCCAGTTTGTGACATGATCTTGACTACTGGTGTCATTGTTAGAGAGTAAAAATTGCAGAGATAGAGATGATAATTGCTTTTGAGAAAGAGAGAATTTAGAGCAGATGATTTGAGAATGATAAAAGAAAAGTAATGGAAATGAATTAAGTTTTTATACTATCTCAAAAATAACTGTCAAAAATAATAAAGTAAAATAAAGTGACCAATAAGAATTGCCCAAAATAGCCGTTTAAAAATAAACTGGAAAAATTTCATCAATTATCCGTCGTGTTATACTTATAAACTGTAAGTATACTCGATGGATAATGTTTAGAGAATTAACGACTAAGATTTAGACAATTCGACGGAGGAGGATAAATCAGTTATCCGTCGAGTCATAAAATATTCCAGAAAAATAATTGATTTTATTAATAAAATGTATACCGACGGATGATCAAACTCGATGGATAGTGATCATCCGTCGAGATGTAAATTTTGACTTAGCCAAAATTTCATCTATGACTGAAAAATCAATTAAATTTCTGGCTGCATAACAACTTGCAAATTATCTGAAAAGATTTAAGAGTAATTTAGCATACCTAACTCACTTACCAACCTTGAAAAGGTGAATTTATCCAGTGGCTTGGTAAATATATCTGCAAGCTGCTTTTCACTTGGAACAAAATGTAGTTCCACATTACCATTCATTACATGTTCCCTTATGAAGTGTACTTGATGTCTATGTGCTTTGTCCTTGAATGCTGTATTGAATTTTCAATGATGGCAATTGCACTTGTGTTATCACAGAAAATGGGAATTCTTTCCACTTGCACACCATAGTCTAGCAATTGGTTTTTCATCCACAAAATATGTGCACGGCAACTGCCAGAAACAATATATTCAGCTTCAACTGTGGAAGTAGAAAATGAATTTTTCTTTTTACTGAACCAGGACACAAGCTTATTTCCTAGAAATTGACAGGTTCCTGTTGTACTTTTTCTATCAATTCTACAACCTGCATAATCTGCATCTGAATAACCAGTTAGATCAAAACCAGAATCTCCAGGGTACCAAATGCCAAGTTTTGGTGTTCCCTTGAGATATCTGAAAATTCTCTTAATAGCTACTAAGTGAGATTCTCTAGGATCAGCCTGAAATCTAGCACACAAATATGTAGCAAACATTATATCTGGCCTACTAGCTGTTAAGTACAGAAGTGAGTCAACCATGCCCCTATAACTTGAAATATCCACAGACTTTTCAGTAGTGTTTAATTCAAGCTTAGTTGCAGTGGTCATGGGAGTTTTTGCAGATGTGCAATCCATTATATCAAACTTCTTTAAAAGATCATAAATGTATTTAGTTTGACTAATGAATATTCCATCACTAACTTGCTAAACTTGCAGACCAAGAAAGTAAGTTAGTTCTCCCATCATACTCATTTCATACTTACTTTGCATCAATTTGGAAAACTTTTTGCAAAGTTTTTCTTCTGTAGAGCCAAAAATAATGTCATCTACATAAATTTGAACACGTATACTAGAGCCATTAACATTTCTAAAGAAAAGAGTTTTGTCTACAGTACCTCCAGTGAAGTGATTCTCTAAAAGAAACTTTGACAAAGTGTCATAGCAGGCTTTAGGTGCTTGCTTCAGTCCATAGAGTGCTTTCAAAAGATAGTAAACATATTCTGGAAAATTTGGATCTTCAAAACCAGTAGGCTGACTGACATAGACTTCCTCTTCCAAATCTCCATTCAGAAAGGCACTTTTGACATCCATTTGATAGACTTTGAAATTAGCATGGGCTGCATAGGCTAAGAAGATTCTGATGGCTTCAAGTCTTGCAACATGAGCAAATGTTTCATCAAAATTTATTCCTTCTTTTTGACAATAGCCCTTAGCAACCAATCTAGCTTTGTTCCTGACTACTATGCCATTTTCATCCATCTTGTTTCTGAATACCCATTTAGTGTCAGTTGGATTCTTTCCTTTAGGCTTGGGCACCAGCTTCCATACCTTATTCCTCTCAAATTGGTTTAGCTCCTCCTGCATAGCTAAAATCCAATCAGGATCCAACAAAGCTTCTTCTACCTTCTTTGGTTCGTCCTTAGAAAGAAAGCTATTGTATAGACATTCTTCTTGAGTTGCTCTCCTTGTTTGAACTCTAAAAGATACATCACCAATGATGAGCTCAAAGGGGTGATCCTTTGTCCATTTCCTTTGTTGAGGTAGATTAGCTCTAGATGAAGAGGCCTCACTATTATCTTGATGTGTGATTGAGTTTTGATTATTTGAAACTCCCCCTCTGTTAATGGATCTTTGATTGGAGAAAGGGGAGCTTTCTGTAGGTGATCTATTCTCACTCCCAACTTCTTTTGATGACCCGACGGATGGTAAATTTTGAGTACCGATGGATGAGGCTGGTTGTCTCCCGACGGATAAGGCAGATTGTCTCCCGACGGATGAAGCATTTTGCAACTCGACAGATGTTGAATTTTGTGCTTCATTGGTAGTGGATTTTTCTGCATTATCCTTTGATACTGTTTCTTGATCACTTTCATCATCACTGTCATCACTAACCATCTCCACATTATCAAATTTGAGGCTCTCATGGTAATCTCCATCTTGTAGTCCTTCAATCTTTGTATCATCAAACACAATATGTATTGATTCCATAATAATGTTGGTTCTTAGATTGTAGACTCTATATGCTTTACCAATAGCATATCCAACAAAAATTCCTTCACCTGCTTTAGCATCAAACTTCCCATTCTGATCAGTTTGATGTCTCAAGATATAACATTTGCAGCCAAAGACATGAAGAAAATTTAAAGTTGGCTTCTTGTTCTTGAACAATTGATAGGGAGTCATGCATTTTGCTTGATTAATCAGAGAAATATTTTGAGTGTAGCATGCAGTATTTACAGCTTCAGCCCAAAAATATGTTGGTAATTTAGATTCTTCATGCATTGTCCTGGCAGCTTCAATAAGTGATATGTTCTTCCTTTCTACTACTCCATTTTATTGTGGAGTTCTTGCTGCTGAAAACTCATGCAAAATCCTATTTTCTTCACAAAATGCTCTTATGACAGAATTCTTGAAATCAGTTCCATTGTCACTCCTGATTCTTCTAACTTTGAAATCAGGATGATTATTAACTTGCCTTGTGTGATTGATGATGATTTCACTAGCCTCATCTTTAGACTTTAGGAAATATGTCCAAGAGAACTTTGAGAAATCATCTACAATTACTAGTCAAAATCTTTTTATTGAGATGGCCAACACATTGACTGGTCCAAACAAATCCATGTGTACCAGTTGCAAATGTTCTTCAATTGTTGAATCAAGCTTCTTTCTGAATAATGCTTTAATTTGCTTTCCCTTTTGGCAAGCATCACACAGTCCATCCTTAGAAAACTCCACTAGAGGAATGCTTCTAACCAGTTCTTTCTTTACTAGTTCATTCATGGTCTTGAAGTTTAAATGGGATAGCTTCTTATGCCATAACCAACTTTCATCCTGACTTGCTTTGCTGAGAAGACAAGTAATAGATTCTGTATTTGATGAGTTGAAGTCAGCTAGGTACACATTTCCTTTTCTCACACCAGTGAGAACCACTTTGTTGCTCCTCTTGTTAGTCACAACACATGCTTCTGAGTTGTAGGTTACTGAATTGCCTTTATCACAAAGCTGGCTGATACTCAACAAATTATGTTTGAGTCCATCCACTAAGGTAACCTCCTCAATGATGACATTGTCTTTTGAAATCAAGCCATATCCCACAGTATAACCCTTGTTGTCATCTCCAAAAGTAATACTTGGCCCAACTCTCTCCTTGAACTCTGTGAGCAGGGTAGAATCACCAGTCATATATCTTGAACAACCACTATTCAAGTACCACAGATTCTTTCTGTTTCCCTACACACATCAAAATCAAATCAAGTTGATTTTGGTACCCAAGTTTCCTTGGGTCCTGCCTTGTTAGCTTTCTTTTTCTGTTTCTTAGGTTTGATCTCATTTGACTTGGGGATATCAGATTCATCCTTAGTCATTTGAGTTGGACCTTTGAAACCATTCATTACAGCAGAATTATCATGCATATTTTGATTAACAGGGAATGGCATGCTATTAGTAAACATGTTATTCCAGTAAGGCATGCTAAATGGCATTTGTGGCGTACTAAATGCAACATAATAAGAATTAGGTGCAAATGGCATATTAGCAAACTGAGCATTCATATTATGTGTAGACATAGCATTCATAGGCATAGAAGGCATGGCATTCGTGTTGGGAAAATGAGGTGGCACAGATATGGAAGTAGGCATGGCATTTTTGCAATTAATAGACAAATGATTTACACTACCACACTTGACACAGATTTTTCTTGGAGCATATTTATCAGGTGTGTAGTTGTTATGCTTGTTAATTCCTACTTTACCATTTCTATTATTTTTCCTTTTAGCCTCTATTTTAACCTCAATCTTTTCCAGTCTGTCATTCAATTGCTTGACAGTCATATGACCAACATTAGCCTTTTTCTCCTTCTTTACTTGACCGGATTCTCCTAGAACAAAATTCTTGGAAACTGATCCATATTTCTCATTTAACTTGGTAAGTTTGGTTGTACTCACAGGTTTGCTCACAGTCGACGGATAAGGATTTATATCACTCGACGGATAACCCTTTTTGTTATCCGACGGATGACCCTCATCATCCGTCGAGTCTACATTTGTTAGCAATCCTTCAACCAAATTGGATTCCAGCTTCTCCTTATTCTTCTTCCAGGCTGCATCATAAAATGACTCAATAACTTGAACTTTGGTGATTTGAGCATGAACATCTCTAGATATTTTCCATGCCTTAATCACCTCCTGTTCTCGTTCAAGCTGCTTCTTAAAGATCTCTTCTTTCTTCAAGGACTCAGTTAATTCATCCTTAGCAATTTTACACTCAATTCTTAATTTTTCAATTCAATGAACTGAGACTCTAGCACATTATTCCTCTCACTTAAAAATAATTTTTTTCTTTGATTTTAGCATTTTCCTTAGTAAGGGACTTAAGTGTAACACGCAAATGATATAATTATGTAGACATGTCTTTTATAGCATCATTACACTCAGCTTTAGATAAATGTGCAAGGTTAGTGGTGATTAGCTGATTACTTGAAGAACTTGTCTCTGTTTTATCAGACTTGGCCATTAGGGCTAGATTGACATAGCTGACATCCTCATCCTCATCCAGACCATCTGTTGCCCAGTCATTTTCTTGTGTAATGAAAGCCCTTTCCTTTTATTTGAGCAATTCAAAATATTTCTGTTTATAATCCACAGGCTCAAACTTTTTCTTGTTGGAATCTGACTTTCTACACTTACTGGCAAAGTGCCCTGCCAAGCCACATTTGAAACATTTGAATTTTGATTTATCCATCATGTTTCTATTTGGCTTAGCTGCTCCAAAGTTCTTCTTGAACTTGAGCTTGGAAAATCTTCTGGAAAGAAATGTTAGATGTTCATCAATATCTTCCATGTCATCTTGGCTCAAAGAATCTTCATTTTCTGCTACCAGCCCCTTGCCCTTGTTTTCACAGACCTTTGAAGTTGATTCAATAGCTTTCATCTTCATCTCCTTCTCTTTCTCTAATTCAACAACTAGTGCAATGGATCCTCCTTTCTTCTTTCCTCTCTCCATCATCTCATCTTGCTCTATTTCAATCTCATAAGTTTTCAGGATGCCATACAATCTCTCCAAGGTAAACTCCTTGTAATCTTGAGAGTTTCTCAATGAGACTGTCATAGGTTTCCATTCCTTTGGAAGAGATCTAAGGAATTTAAGATTGGAGTCTTTTGTCTATAGACCCTTCCATGCAACTTCAGAGCATTTAGTAGTTTTTGAAATCTACTAAAAATGTCAGTGAGAGATTCACTATCTTCACTACGAAAGTGCTCATATTGCTGAATTAGCAGCTGCATCTTATTTTCCTTGACTTGTTCAGTGTTATCACAAATAATCTGTATTGTATCCCAAACTTCCTTGGCAGTTTTGCAATTGATGATATTGTCAAACATGTTACCATCAACTCCATTGAACAAGATATTCATGGCCTTCTTATCTATCCTGACTTGTTCAGTATCAGGATAAGACCATTCATGCCTTGGCTTGGGGACAGATGGCTCATTTCCAGTTGCAGCTCTCATTGGTACATGAGGGCCTCTCTCTATGCAATCTACATAGGCCTCATCTTGAGAAAGTAAGTGAAGATGCATTTTTACCTTCCAGTGATGGTAATTATCTTTATCCAGAAAAGGAATCTTGACTCCAATATCCTTCTTGTTCATCTTGCTATTTTGTTGTGATCTTTAAACTCTTTGATTATCAAGAGCTTGCTCTGATACCAATTGTTAGTCCCTAACAATGCAACAAGAATTACAGAAGGGGGTTTGAATGGAATTCTTGAAACTTTTTCTTGGTTTAAAAGTGTTCTAACTTAAAATATATATCTGTGTGAATTGATTTGCAAAGTGCGGAATAATAACTTGGAATGAATCAAAACACAAGTAATTAAAAACACAAGTCTTTAAAAACTTTCTGGTGGATTTGAATGTATCCACCAAAGATATATATTATATCAAGAGAACTCTGTGTAGCAAGATTTGCTCACAGCTGCTTACAAATATGAACAACTAAGTTTGCAGAGAAATGCTAAAAATACAGCTTACAAATGTTTCTCTGAGAATTTCTTGCTTTTTGTTCTTGTTGTTCTATTTTCTACTTCTTGGTTTATATATCACCAAGATTATAAAGTAATAAGACAAGATAATAAAACAAAACCTATCAAGTCTAATACTATGCCGCTTCATTACTCTATTCCAGCATCTTTGAATATCTTCATAATAGCATGGAAATGACAATGCTTCCTTGTTCTCTAAAACCTAGTTGAATAGACTTCCACATTTCTTTTGCATAAACTCGACGCATGTGACTGTGTTGTCACTGTCAACTGATGTTTGAATTGATTATCCGTCGGGTACATGATCATCCGTCGGGTTGCCTTGTTGATCATCCGTTGAGTGGCATTGTTGTTTGTTCGTCGGGTAGCAATCTGGCACTTGACTTCATTTCATTTATACAGAATTACAAGACATCATCTATGTACAATTAATCAACCTATTCTGCATATCTAATTAAAGTCAACATGACTTGAGTGCTACTACAGAATATAAACAAGGTGTATGCAGAAATGTGCTACAGACTCATTATTACATAAGCTACTCACTCGATGGATAATTGATCATCATCTATCGGAAGTATATAGAGTCATCCGTCGGGACTATATTCCTTATCCGTCGAGTGCTACATTTTTCAATAAGTAAAATCTACTAAGGTGTTTTGTTAATGAAATCATCAAGTTCACAACATATCCACAACAAATGTAATTTTGGCTACTTTTTGAGATTAAAGAAAAATGGTTCTAACTTAATAATATATAAGTGTTTGATTTGCAAAATGCGGAATGAAGAGTTAGATAAATCAAAACACAAGTAATTAAAAACACAAGTCTTTAAAAACTTTCTGGTGGATTTGAATGTATCCACCAGATATATATATATATATATATATATATATCAAGAGAACCCTGTGAAGCTTGAATAGCTCACAGCTGCTTACAAATATGAACAACTAAACTTACAGAGAAATGCTACAGGATACAGCTTACAATTGTTTCTCTGAGAATGTATTTTCTAAGTCTTCTTGTTGTTCTACTTGCTACTCTTGGTTTATATATTACCAAGATTATATAGTAATAAGAGAAGATAATAAAACAAAACCTATCAAGTCTAATGCCATGCTGCTTCACTGCTCTATTCCAGCATCTTTGAATATCTTCATAATAGCATGGAAATGGTAATGCTTCTTTGTTCTTAAAAATCCAGCTGAATAGGTTGCCACATTCCTTTTGCAAACACTCGACGCATGTGATTGTGATGTCACTGTCAACAGATATTTGAATTGATCATCCGTCGGTACATGATTATCATTCGTCGGGTTGCCTTGTTGATCATCCGTCGGGAGCTTTGTTGATCATCCGTCGGTGGCTTTGTTGATCATCCGTCGGGTAGCTATTTGACACTTGACTTCATTTCACTTATGCAAAATTACAAGACATCTTATATTTATAATTAATCAACCTATTCTGCATATCTAATTAAAGTCAACATGACTTATATGCTACTACAAAATCTATACAAAGGTGTTTGCAGAAATGTGCTACATGACTTATTGTTACATAAGCTACTCACTCGATGGATGTCAAATTATCATCCGTCGGGACTATATTGAGTCATCCGTTAGGACTATATCTGATCATTCGTCGAGTGCTACATTTTTCACTAAGTTGAATCTACTAAGGTGTTTTGTTAATGTAATCATCAAGTTCACAACATATTCGCAACAATCTCCCCCAATTTATGTCTACTAGAATTGTAGCCATAAATTAAGAGAAACTTGATGATAACAAAACACTCTAAAAATACAGATTTAAAAAGTAGTAGATAAAACTAAAAAGTACTGCATTAGTTACTGAAAAATTTACAAGACAAAGTGTACAAAGATTTGATTACAATCATTTTCAAGGTGCTCCTCTAGTCTGAGCAAATTGATCTATTTCCTTGATTGTCTGGATTTCTTCCCAAGCTTCTTGTTGTTTTCTTCTATCTGATTTTGGAGTTGTCTGTGGAATTCAAGTTCATCAGATTCTGAAAGATCTAGCATTCCTTGCATTTCCAGAAGAGTCTCATTGCTATAGATGCTCAACTGGTCTTCTAATATGAAGAATCTTCTAACTCCCTTATCATCCATGAATTCCATTAGCCAGTTGGGCCTTAGATGCACTCTATTCCCTAAGTAAGGAATAGTTAAAGTCTTTGGGAGTGCATCTTTGGCTCTAATACTCCTCAGTTCTTCAATCTTCTTTAGAACTAATCTTCTAGCTGTCACATTGAATCCAAAGTTCTTTTTGAAGGATGAATAAACTTTTATCAGTACAGATTGGCTCTCTTGAAGAATCATGTGAAGTGGCCATGATATCTCCTTTCCTCCCTTGTACTTGAATACTAACCTTTCAGGTAGATTCCTGTAAGCATCAATCCCTATAACTTCTTCCAGTTCATCCAGATAGAGGTTTAGATCAGAGAATTCCTTGATGTCTCAGATGTACATAATATCTCCCTTGTTGACCTTGGTTTGAGCTTTGGTTAGGTACTTGGATTTGAGAGTTGAGGGCTTCACTTTCTTGATTGCCCTGGTCTTTGTCTTCTTTGGCTTCATGAAATTAGGTAGATTGAGTTCAGGAATTGGTAGACTATCCCAGTCTATTGGCTCATCCTTTGGAATGATAGGTTCACCATGGAAATTCTTGGATGGATCTATCTTGAATTCTTCATGTGCCACAGAGGGCATGGATGTTTGAGTTGATGTAAAAGTAGACTTTTTGGGAAACTGATCTTCCAATCCTTCTTCATCAAAGTTCACTTTTCTCTTGGAGTGAATTTGTATCTAAACCTTCTTTTCTATTGTGATTCTTCTTGCATTTTCAGATCCTTAGATCCAGTGGTTCCAGATGGTTGTTCAGGAATTTGTTGTGTGGGTTTCACAGCTTGCAGCTTGTCCAAGATAGCAGCTTGCTCCTTCTTTTGCTTAAGCTTTTTAGCATCTAGAGAAGCTTGCTTCTTTTCTTGCTTCAATCTTTCCTTTTCTTCCCTTTTTGCTTCAGCAAATTGAGGGTGTCCAGCCACCACACAGATTTCATTACCATTTCTGAAAACTTTGGCAATTCTCTTTTTCAATGCTGAATCAACTGGATCCTTGTAGAATGCAATAGATCTTGACAACAGTTTCTTTTCATCAGGCTTTGGTGTCTCATACACTGTATCCAAAGGATTCTTTAGTGAAGATTTTGGGTAGTTCACCTTTGGCTTCATGATTAGATCTGCCTTTGGAGACTTGATGCAGGATGTCTGGCCTTTTTTCAGATAGTTCATTCTCATTTCATTCACAGAAATTTGCCTGACTTAAGAGTGATGAATGGTTGATTTTTCTGGCTTCTTTGCTAGACCAAATTTCTTTTGAATATCCTCATCAATTTTCTCCCAGTTTATTGTACTAAACTGCTTCTTCTCAGTTGCTCTCAAAGTGGCTGCTGCTCCATTAATTAGATCAATGCTATCTTTAGCTGGTGGCTTTGTGAAAGCAATTGTTGGCACAATTGCTTTACTCACTTGAATGTTGAGCACTTTTTGCTCTCCCTCACTCATAGAGCTTTCTTTCTCCCCCTTTTTGTTATTATCAAGCTGAGTAGAGGAGGAGGTTTATGCAGCCACCAGTTTCTGAAGCAAGTTTGTTTGTTGAGCTAGGTGTAGATGGATTGCTGTAAGAGATGCTTCCATTGCTGTCATTCTTGTATCCAAGGCATCTATCTTTGTGGCAAGATCAGAATTTTTCCTGAGTTGTCTTTTAATGTCAACCATTGTAGCTTCTGGAAGTTTAGAGTCCATCCTGTCAGAAATGTCCTTTTTTATCTGATCAATATAACCTTTGATAGTGTTGACAACTTGAGCATGTTGAAGACCTTGGATTTGTTGTAGTTGCAGAGAAGCAAGATATGCTTGAAGGAGCTTTTTGGTGCTGGCATTTGTGGTGGTTTGAAGAGCAGAATTTGTCTGATTTATAAGTTGAATCGGGGTTGTCTTGAAGTAGTGTTCATCACATTGCTTTGAAAATGCCCAAGATGGCATGCCTGATCTTGAACTAGGGCCTACTTCTCCCCTATGTCCAATGGCTCTTCTTCACTATCTCCACCCTCACCTCCAAAGAATTCTCCCGAACCACCAGTCTCATAATCAACATCACTAGCTGTTGAAGACAAAGCTGTGATGGCATCCTTAGCTCTTTGCATGGACTGTGTGGTGTGCACCAAGTTTAGCATCCTTTCTGCATTGTCATTGCCCTGTCCAGCTAGAAGTTGATAGGCTGGAACAGGGTGAGTAAATGTCTCAGCATCTAAGGAGGTGGAATCTATAACAGCTTGAGTTTGCTGAGATAGTCCATCCCTGTCTGCATCTTGGACATTCATTAACTCACTTATAATGACATTCACCCTTATATCTCATGTACCTGCATTTCTCTCATAATCTCTCTTTTCTTGCATCAAGGTCTCACTTTGGCTCCCCACCCTCACACCCTCACCTTCACCATCTAAGGTGGGACTCCTCACACTCACTTTTGCAAGTCCTGAAGAAATGTACTGCATTGGATCATTCTTTTTCTCTCCTTTTTCCTGGGAGCAACCCAGACTCTCACTCATGTCACTACCTTCCCTCAATCCTAATAGTGATTGCACAATTACTAAGTCATCTGCACTTGTGACTATAGTTAAACTTTGGAGTTGTGCAGAGACACCCGATGGATGAGAAATATCCATCGGGGTAGTAATTTGACTATCCGACGGATGACTGCAGTTAGGCACATCAGTCGGGATACAATCACTACTCGACGGATGAACAATATCCATCGAGTAAGTAGACATGAATGAGTTTGGAGTGGAAAATATTGTGGACTCTTTGCAGATTGATGAAAATTTTGGCACAGATGTCTCAACAGTCTCAGAAAGAAATGGCAAGTGAGCCAACAAATCATCTAGAAGATGATGCTCACTTGCATGGATTTTTGGCTTCTCCAACAGAGTTAAAGATGGAGAATATGGTTGTGATGTTTGAATCATGTCAACATCCAAAGATTGTGTGGGAGAATTTGGTGTTTGAGGTATTTCAATTTGTACAGATTTTGGCTGTGACTCCACATTTGTTGGAGCCACATCAATTTGACTTTGAGATGGTGCAGTGACTGGGTCTTTAGCTCTAGTTTGCACTGTGTGTATACCCTGTACATCCCCAAGGGTTTTAGATTTCTTCTTTCTTGTGTAGGTTTGTGGTGAACTTGTGTCCATACCCTTTTTGTTCTGTGCCCCTGGTTGGGAGCTTGTTTTAATAGTTACATCCTTTTAGGAGGATGAAACTAGAATTGAGCTTGTATCCTTATTAACAACCACAGTTTGTTGGGAAATTATGGTGTGGCTTGGTTTGGGTACACTATGCTCACCATCCTTATCCTGAGGGCTTCTTTGATTTTCACCATATCCCTCACCTGTCTTTCCCACCTTCACACTCCCCTCTTTGTGTTTAGTGGATTTTATAACTAGCATCTTTTGAGAGACACCAGAGGGGGCTTTCTTTGTCTTTGGTTTTGAAACTTTGGTTTTGGTAGCTTGGGTAGGCATTTGTCTGGTCATTGACACAGATGCCACTGCTACACTAGAACAGGCAAAGAAATGGTTGAGGTTGGAAGATTAGAGACAGTTGAAGTTACCTCACTTACCTGAGGTGCCTCCATTACAGGAAAGTAGAAGAGTGGCACCTCTTTGTGGTGATCTGCTCTATTGAGATCTGCAATAATTCTCCTTTCTTGAACCCAACAATCTAACTTGTTGGTTGGGTTCTCAAGCACAATATCCTCAGAGAGGTGGTTAGCAAGCATCATGAAAAATCTAGCATAATAAACATTCTTACCCCTCTTATTAAGCTCCCCTAACATAAACCCTAACTCAAACAAGATAAGATCACTAAAATTGAAGTATTTATCAGTTACTAGCATGTAAAGCATGTTGAGTATGGAGATATTAACAGAATCAAAATTGCTAATTTTACCAGAAAATACTTTAGTAACTACATCACACAGATAACTCCATTATTTCCTAAGACCCAATCTCTTAATTTCACTTAATTTAGAGATGGTGAATGCATAACCCATGGAGTTTAACATGTTAACAATATCAGTGTTTATGTGTGGAGTAGTGACAGTATTATCAGGAATCTTAAAGCATGCTTTAACGATGCCACTATTAACATAGAATTCCTTACCTTTAATAGTGAAGGTGATGGTCTTGTCAGTTGAGTTGTACACTGCAGTCGTCCATATTTCCTCCACAACCTTACAGTAGATAGTGGGAGACTCCAACATGGCATATTTGAGCTTACAGCCTTGCACAAAATCCATCATTTTATGGTAGTCGCCAGACTGCTGAATCCCCTTGTTCACTAGAGCCGTGAAATTGTTCTTCTCATAGATAAAGCCAGTTTGAGACATGATTTTGACGACTGGTGCCATTGTTAGAGAGTAAAACTTGCAGAGAGAGAGAGGGGGTAATTGATTTTGAGAAAGAAAGAAGTTAGAGCAGATGAATTGAGAATGATAAAAGAAAAGAAATGAATTTTGCTTTTATACTATCTCAAAAATAACTGTCAAAAGTAATAAAGTAAAATAAAGTGACCAATAAAAATTGCCCAAAATAGCCGCTTTAAAAAAAATAAACTGTAAAAATTCCATCACTTATCCGTCGTGTTATGCTTACAAACTGTAAGTATACTCGATGGATAATGTTCAGAAAATCAACGGCTAAGAATGAGACAATTCGACGGATGAGGATAAATCAGTTATCCGTCGAGTTATAAAAATTCCAGAAAAATAATTGATTTTATTAACAAATTGTATTCGATGGATGATCAGACTCGATGGATAATGATCATCTGTCGGGATGTAAATTTTGACTTAGCCAAAATTTCATCCAACACTGAAAAATCAATTAAATTTCTGGCTGCATTATAACTTGCAAAATATCTGAAAAGATTCAAGAGTAATTAAGCATACCCAACTCACTTACCAACCTTGAAAAGGTGGATTCATCCAGTGGCTTGGTAAATATATCTGCAAGATATTTTTCACATGGAACAAAATATAGTTCTACAGTACCATTCATTACATGTTCCCTTATGAAGTGGTACTTGATGTCTATGTGCTTTGTTCTTGAATACTGTACTGGATTCTCAGTGATGGCAATTGTACTTGTGTTATCACTGAAAATAGGAATTCTTTCCACTTGCAGACCATAGTCTAGCAATTGGTTTTTCATCCACAAAATTTGTGCACAGCAACTGCCAGCAGCAATATATTCAGCTTCAGCTGTAGAAGTAGAAACTGAATTTTGCTTTTTACTGAACCAGGACACAAGCTTGTTTCCTAAAAATTGACAGGTTCATGTTGTACTTTTTCTATCAATTCTACAACCTGCATAATCTGCATCTGAATAACCAGTTAGATCAAAACCAGAATCTCTAGGGTACTAAATGTCTAGTTTTGGTGTACCTTTGAGATATCTGAAAATTCTCTTAATAGCAATTAAATGAGATTCTCTAGGATCAGCCTGAAATCTAGCACAAATACATGTAGCAAACATTATATCTGGCCTACTATCTGTTAAGTATAGAAGTGAGCCAACCATGCCTCTATAACTTGAAATATCCACAGACTTTTCAGTAGTGTTTAATTCAAGTTTAGTTGCAGTGGCCATGGGAGTTTTTGCAGATGTGCAATCCATTAGTTCAAACTTCTTTAAAAGATCATAAATGTATTTAGTTTGACTAATGAATATTCCCCCACTGACTTGCTTAACTTGTAAACCAATAAAGTAAGTAAGTTCTCCTATCATGCTCATTTCATACTTACTTGCATCAATTTGGCAAACTTTTTGCAAAGTTTTTTATCTGTAGAGCCAAAAATAATATCATCTATATAAATTTGAACAAGTATGCTAGAGCCATTAACATTTTTAAAGAATAAAGTTTTGTCTACAGTACCTCTAGTGAAGTGATTCTTAAAAAGAAACTTTGACAAAGTGTCATACCAGGCTCTAGGTGCTTGCTTCAATACATAGAGTGCTTTCAAAAGATAGTATACATGATCAGGTAGATTTGGATCTTCAAAACCAGGAGGCTGACTGACATAGACTTCCTCCTCCAAATCTCCATTTAGAAAAGCACTCTTGACATCCATTTGATAGACCTTGAAATTGGCATGAGCTGCATAGGCTAAGAAATTGTGCTTGAGACCATCTACTAAGGAAACCTCCTCAATGATGACATTGTCTTTTGAAATAAAGCCATATCCCACAGTATAACCCTTGTTGTCATCTCCAAAAGTAATACTTGGGCCAACTCTTTCCTTGAACTCTGTGAGCATGGTAGAATCTCCAGTCATGTATCTTGAACAACCACTATCCAAGTACCACAAATTCATTCTGTTTCCCTGCACACATTAAAATCAAATCAAGTTGATTTTGGTACCCAAGTTTCCTTGGGTCCTGCCTTGTTAGCTTTCTTCTTTTGTTTCTTAGGTTTGATCTTATTTGACTTGGGGATATCAGATTCATCCTTAGTCATCTATGTTGGACCTTTGAAACCATTCATTAAAACAGAATTATCATGCATATTTTGATTAACAGGAAATGGCATGCTATTTGTAAACATGTTATTCCAGTAGGGCATGCTAAATGGCATTTGAGGCATATTAAATGCAGCATAATAAGGATTAAGTGCAAATGGCATATTAGCAAATTGTGCACTCATATTGTAACGCCCCCAAATCCGGGGTCGGGGATCCGGGTTGTCACGAGTTCCATTTCCCTTAATAACACCCAATCTTAATAATTACTCAACTACTCTGTACTGTGACCCCACAATAAACACACACACCACACGTTATAGTCTCAGAGATGAACATCCAAAAATAACCACAAGTCATTTTATTCCACAATTATCTGCCAATACACCTTAAAAGGTTTTCTGAATAAATTTACATTTCTTTGCCATTATTACAATTCATAAATATACATAAATCTGGTACATCAAAAGTTGAAAGCCTAGCCTATTGGTAGTTCCTACCTCAGCTATAGCGACATCAACGCCTATAGGAAACTGCGGAATGTTTCCTATCCGCTCGCGAATTGGGAGCTTGGTCCTGTTCATCTTGTATATCTGATGTTGTGTGATGAAAGAAGAAAGCAAGGGTGAGTAGCAAGCCCACCAAAATAATATGTATAATGATTAACAATATATGAGCCTACTCATAATACTCATGAAAGTCTTGGTCAAAAGAAATGAACCAAGTTGATATCTTAATGCGATGAAGTCGCAAAATATTCAGTATATATATATATACATATATATTTTTCAAAATATTGGAAGTCCTCTTCCATGCATAATATACACAAAGTCCCAGTGTATAACTGTATAAAAAAAATATCGTTGCAAGGTGATCTCATATATCTAACCTTGTCTCAACGTTTTTCTGAAAATCTTTGTCATTCATAAGACAATTATTAATTAGATATAAGTTTAAAAGATGAAGTTACAAGATACTCCAATATACTTATATCTTTTCCAAATACTACTTGAACTACCACCGTTCAAGTTATAATTAATTTCAAAAGTTCATCCCACTGATGAGACCACAAGATAAGACTTGAATAGATTCAATCTTTGAAATATTATTAAAGGAAATGAAGTTAGGATATACTTCATTAAGTTCTGATATATATATATATATCCACATATACATCTTCTTTATACATTTCCTGAAAACCTCTGTCATGTAAGGTATGAACAGAGTTGCAATATCCAATAAATTTGGAAAGGAAAAGAATTTTGGCATAAACCAGGTATCTTGCTGATCAGGCAAAGATACCCATAAGTAACCTTTTCTACTAGTAGATGGACGAATTCCCCACTGGTCATCACCCTGGTCGTAATAGGACCTTATGCTGGACTGCCACTCAGCCACTTATGCATTTGATGGACTCCCACTGAGCCACTTACACTATCATGGACGCCCACTGAGCCCATGTTGCTTATGCCGACTCAATAGATGGACTTACTTCCCGAACGTTGGGTAAGTAATCAATTCATTTACCAAAACTGCAACTGTGTTGCGAATATAAAATACACCACAGAGCCGGATCCCTCAGGTTTTGAGCGAGTATTTAAATCCCCTTAAAAAGGAAGATCTTAAATATAAAAAATGAGTTTTGGGATCCGCTCTAACTTTTAAAAATCATTTTTGAAGACTCGAAAACACTTTAAAGAGTGTTTGGAGTAAAGCTGATTTAATGAAGTAAATCAGTCCCCAGAATATTTAGAAAATGTCTGAATATTATTATTTAAATAATATTCCCATAAAGAATAATCTTTATAAAAATAATTGAAGTAGAAGTATTAAAACTTATACTTGAAACGAGTATTAAATAACCAAAGATATACTTATATGAAAGTACTATCTTTATTTGAATAATCGAAAATAAGTTTGATTATTGACACCTTATTCTTTAATAAAATAAAGAATATATCTCAGCAAATAATCGGAGTCATAGATCCTCAAATGAATATTCAAATAATATTCATTAAATAATATAAACTGAGTCATAAGCCCTCGAATGAATATTCAAATAATATTCAAATAATAAAATAAAAGGAGTCATAAGTCCTCGAATGAATATTCAAAATAATATTCATTTAATATAAAGGAGTCATAAGCCTTCGAATAATATTCGAAATAATATTCAATAATAAAATAAAGCTAAAGTTATCGAATAAACCTTATTCGATTAATAGTTTTGAAAACTATGACCATATATATATATAAGTATATATATATATATATTTATATATATTTATATCCATATATACAAAATCTACTCAGGATCCTCGACTCCCGATTTTAGAAAATGTTTTCATCTTTGGGTCCCTATACTAAGGGTATATGCAAATTACCGCTATCCTCTAGCAAAGGTATTATCAACTGAATCAACAATTATATATGGAAAGAATACGAAACAAGCATGCATATATATATACCATAGCAGCATGCTTCAATATATTGCAACATTTGCTAATTAACCAACATGCATCTATCGCAAGATAATACATATGCATATATACATCACAACAACAGTTATAACGGGTAGAAAACTTGCCTGAGCGACTTGGGGTGATAAAAGGCTCGGGACGAGTTTGGTAACCTATAAACAACAAGTAAGTTGGAATTAAACCAAAGTCACTTGTAAATCTATACTTTAACTAACTTAGACTCTAACGCTTATTTTGCGCTTACTGATTCACTTAAGTCACTCGAGTACCCTCGGCTCCACCATTTTTAATAATTTAACCTTTACGAGTTTTAAGGCGATTCCTTCGCGAGTGTCTTACCAACTGCCTAACACACTTACCATAAATGTTTCATACTTCAGTTAGTCCTTTTTGGTCTTTAACCTATGTTTCAAAGTAAGGCGAGGGGAAAAGTTTCGTTCGCGAAACGCCGTTGAAACGGTCGTTTCTCCTAAACCGTGCATCGGAATCGAACGAACTACATATCAAAATGAAGCTCGTAACATGAGCTATCTAGACATGGCAATGGTCATAATCTAGCAGGGGGTTCTCGGGTCCTAATGTTATGCACAAAAACAGTCTAAAGAAAATCGGACGTTACGACGGCTATGTTTACGCGATTTCCCAATTTTAAACCATTCAAAACCAACCCAATTCAAGCTCAATCCAACATACAACCAACATCCATCCTTATCACATCATAACAACCCCAACCAATTCAATTTTAACATTCATACTTATGCCTAAGCTTAAATTTAACCATACTTAAGTTCTTTTAATCAAAACAACAACATTTACCATTCCATTTCAATACCATTTCACTCCCAAACTCTAAATCACAAACATCAAGCTACAATATCACCCTACTAATCAAAATCATCTTATAATACATAGGAATCTAGGGTTTGGAGATGATATACCTTCCTTGAAGTGGTGGGAGGAGCTAGGAAGCCTTAAGAAGCTTTGAGAAGTCTTAGGAATGCTTGGATCTTCAAGGAAATCAAGAAAAATTTCAAGTTAAAAACTTGAAAACACTATTCATAGTCTTCTTCTTTGATTAAATGAAGAAGATTGAGAAGGAATTAATGGCTTAAACTCATGATATAGCCCTAACTAAGCATAAAGATGATTAGGGAATTATCTTACCAATTTAGGAGGCTTGGATCTTGAGTTTTGAATTTCTTCCCCTTTTGAAATAGTAAAAGCCGAGAGCAAGCTTGCTTGGAATGAGAGAATTGATTTTTTTTTTGTGTTTTGATGAAATGATTTGCTTGGCTTGGTTGATTTGATTTTGTGTTTGATTTAGTCAATTACCTTGTTGCCCTTGAATTTGTGTGGTTCTCATTCAACCACACCTCCTTCCTTCCCATGTCATGCCTATGTCATGTGGTGATGTCATCCTTCCCTCCTTGTCCTCTTCTCATTGGTTGGGTGACATCACTCTCTCTAATCCCTTTGATTAACTTCCTAATTGTTTGCCTAATGACCGCTGATCTGTTATACGGTTCGCTTAACTTTCGTTCTCGTTTATCGTTTGAAGGATCATACCCGGGATCTTATTACTTAGGTTCCCTTAACCCTTCTCAATACATTATATTCCTTTTTATGATCCTCTATTATAATCCTTTAATTTACATCCTTTTTATCCTGTTACCTTATACTCAATTCTCTCCATATCTAGTGTATTTCCGGGAAAATCAAAGTGTTCGGATTTGGATTCTGACGATCTTTACATACACTTATATCCCATATAAAGTACTAATAAAATCTCAGAATATCCATATCAGAACCCCTACATAGTGTGGCATGAAAAGTTTTCTCATTCAGCAAAAACACTATTCATAAGGGTTTCAAAATTTCCCAAAAATTGGGGTTATTACAGTCTCCCCTCCTTAAAAGGATTCCGTCCCGGAATCAGATAAAAATGAATAGGGATACCTTCTTAGTATTGCACTTTCTAACCCTCAAGTCAATTTTCCCACATTGTGTTTCTACCATCAAACTCTTACTAGTTTGATAACCCTTCTCCTAAGCACTCGTTCCTTCTTAATCTATACCCTTCCTGGTTGCTCCATATAGGTTACGTCTGGTTGCATGTCTATGCGCTCATATGCCCCTATTTGTCTAGCATCCGAATTACACTTCCTTAACATTGGTACGTGGAACACGTTATGAACTTGCTACAGGTTCGGGGGTAGGGCTAGCTCATATGCTAACTTCCCAAACGTCTTTATATACCCAAGGGTCCAACAAATTGTAGACTTAGCTTTCCTTTCTTTCCGAACCTCATCAATCCTTTCCAAGGGTTTCCAAGGGAATACCTATAACATTACTAGGCCCTCTATTTCATACTCTTTGCCCTTTTTGAGTCAAATCAGCATACCTCTTATGTCCATCTGGGGTTACTACCATCCGTCCTCTGATTAGATCTATTATATCCCTGGTCCTTTGGACTACTGCGGGTCCGAGCATCTTGTGCTCTACAACTTCATCCTAACATAAGGGAGATCGACAGTGTCTTCCCTCAAGGATCTCATAAGGCGATACCTCGATACTAACATATGATCTATTGTCGTAAGATAACTTAATCCGCGTTAAGTGATCATTCCAAATTCTTTCAAGTCTATTGCACAGACTCTCATCATAGCTTCTAACATTATAGCTTTTGCTTCTCAATACCCATTCTTTTCCAGTTCGTAATCGCTATCACCTTCCGTTCCTAGTCTTATACTGGTTATACTTTTGCTCGTTAGCGTTCTATAACCTTTTAATAACCACGTCAACCTTAGTATCACGAATGTGTTCCCATCCCGAATACTATCATAATTTTATTATCCTTTTTCAGCTGTTTCTATTTCCCAAAGTTCGATCAATCAGGTAGAAGTAAAGGAATTTATTGAGAGATCACTATGATCATGAACACTTGTTATATCGCATAGTTAGTACAGAAGGTGGCCAGCCTTTAGTACTTGACAAGCAATTAAACAATAGATGGTATCCTACTAGGCTTCTATCACACAGATAGATAGTCATTCGGCAATACCTCCCCTTCTGGAAGGGTTGTTCTTCTCAGCTTACATGAAATGAAAAGAAGAGAAAAGAACGAACAGAAGAGAATTGTATATACGAAAAAAAAATTATTGCCATAAAATATCTGGCTTGGAATCTACCTCTGAACTAGAGAGGTTTGTCATAGGAGAACAAAACATATATGTATTTATATCAACATCAAGTATTATAACATCGTATTTCACATGCCTAAATATTTTTGCTATTCCGTCCATCATTCTATGGACCCATGCTCTTCCTCGAGCTTATTCACAATTACCTTTGAAACTCCCTCAATATCGGAAATCGAACCTGGGATCTCATTCTAGACATCATCGTCACTAGAATTCTATGCTTGCACCGCAACCTTCCTCGTATAATAATACGACTCTCTATTGATAAGAAAGAATAAATATTCACTAGGTAGATACTCTACTTAATTAGTCTATCAATGATAACTTATTCACTACCACGACCCGATTAGTGGTACTCAATCTCAACAACCATTCAAATACAACTCTCACGGTTGTAATCAGCTCACCACTCGCAGAATCATTGCTGCCTTACTATGGTCCACCATTGACCTACTGTAGTCATTCGTTTTCCATGAAGTCTTAATAGCTAACCATACGGAGTCCATACATATCCTATCGAATTCTTCTAAGGAGGTAACATAATCACCATTCATGATTCATGAAGACACTCCTGATCCTGACGTACATACATGACATGAAGCAAATAAAATTGCAGAAGAGTTTCCATCAAAGCAACGATAGCAGGTTAATACCATTCTTAATCATATGCCTTAAATAGAAGACTTAACTCAAAGGTTCGTCTAGTCCTTTTTGAAACATGGTCCTGGCTTATCTCAAGATAGTATCTTCTGAGATAGATAGCCTGCTCATGGCGATTACACGTATTAAACCTTTACCAAACTACTATTACGGTTGGGTATTACACAGTCATCAGAAGGAATGTCAATCTTCTGAACCATAATACAACCTTCATAGCTTTAACCATCATCACTGTATTCCTTTGGCACAAGCGCCTATAATTATCCTCTTACCTTTAAAGTGTCGGCCACCTCTTTGGCCTTTCCTGATAGTAATATTTCCTTACAATCAATGCCATTTTAACCACCTCCAAATAAATTTTCTACCTTATTTCAATCACTGCTTATGTGAAGATGTTTTCCTTAAAATCTGATAAGTAAAAAAAAATATCACCATTTTTCCATAAGTTATTACCTCAATCTTTAGAGGTTAATCACTGTCACGACTGACTCTCAATCATACTTAGAACATCTTTTATCTTAGGTCCTAATTGCCCTGAACAATTTCGACATTTACTGGTTCGATCCATACTTTCTCGTGGTTTAACACGTGCCCCACTTGGCATCATTATAATTATGTCATATTTCCTTTATCAACATTTTTATTCTTGAGAATTTCGAATATTTCCTTTCTCCTTGTAAAACCTCTAAGGTTATCGTTCAATCGTTCCTCCTGTATTCCCTATATACAGGGCATATCAAAATACCATTTACTAATACTAGAACCATTGTCTATATACTTCTGAAAAATTTCTCCACTGATCCTTAAAGGTTGTTGTTACCTTAACCCTTTCCCAATCATACTGTCAAAACTCATACTGTCCCTATTAAGGGTGAAATGCCAACCTTTATGCATTCCCCTAGGATTCATTTTAAGTTACCGATGTTCTACCCTTAATTCCACCTTTAAAAGGTACCTGCATCCTTCCATGGATAAATCAAGTCATATATCCTTGATAGATTATCTTATTCATCATTCCCACCTCGATAGTCTATACCTAACATCATAATAGCATCCTTATTCAAATTGAGGTCAATCCATATGGCCTCCAAAAGATAACAATGGTCATCCGCTTTTCTTTCCTGATTTGGTAATGATAACATGGATGTTCTGGAATATATTGGTCATGTTCAATGTGAACTTCTTCTTAATAATTCCTTATTTACTTTTGTTATTTATCTCAACAGTCATCTCAATGTTGGGATACCTCTCATACCTGGCGTCTCCCTTTCTGAGTATCGAGCCACCGGTCTTACATTTCACATTATTGAAGGTCACTTCCTTCCTCCAATTTTCCTACTTTCTTACTTTCTTGTCTCCTCAGTCTATCCGCGTCTCATTATTTACCCTTCGAATTATCTCAAGGTTTCATTGAATTCTCCCAACTTACAGGGGATAATTATATATGTATCTCTTATGCCTTCAACCATCTATTTTAACTCATGGTGAATCACCCTCATCCTGACGATTACATACTTTTCTATGTCTATTGCTACGAGTCTTTAGGGTTTCCTCATACCCAACTCCCTTATCATACCTCAAACTCTATTGCCTTTATATTCCTTTCCACTTCAGTTTCTTTTTTTTTTCTCTTATCATTATTTCACGAACCAATCACAACATAAGCATTGATTTCAAACATCCCGTCATTCCGGATTCGTGTCCTCAGAACGAATCTTGATAACTTTTACAACTTAGATTCCTAATTCATCATACTCGTCTGCCTTTGTTCCGGCTCTAAAGCTTTTACGCTATCTCCATAACCTTGGGAATTACTTTCTCGAAAACAATTGATTGAACTTTAATCAGTTTATTCTAACCTCTGGCTCCGTGCCTTCCTTGGCCTTTCACCAGCAGGTGGTCTCTCTCTTAGGAGGGTAAGTGACAAAAACAGTCTTTTGTGGTTCGTCAATCATTTAGAATCTAAAATGATTCCTATATTTCCTTTAGCTAGGCTCTTGCCTCTACTGGGTCAGCTTGTTCCTTAGAACTCTAAGAGCTTAGCGACTTAAAGGTCATGAAAGAATTTCCTACCGCATTGTTTCCTCAAGGTGGTGGTTGGGGATAATAGTCTAAGTTCTTTTAGACAGGTCCATGAATTGCCGTATAGGAGTACCGTCTCGGGTCTCCTTATCTTGCTCGACTTCTGCTTTCTTAGTCTAAATATTTCTTCCTACTCCCCATAATTGGGGTCATCTTATAAGTTAAAATCCTTATTTTCCACTTCATTATGTTATGGGTTCCTTCTATCTTGATGGCAACCTCCCTGACTATCAGGTTCAGGGTTTGCTCTAAATCTTATTCCTCAAACTAGATTTTATCTAAGATCGCATCTTTAAGCTCTTGAACATTTGGAACCCAAATTTTGTAGGAATACTTTATTATTCCCTTCTCATCTTTCTCGGTATTAATCTTTGATCTAATTGCTGGATCTTTGCCTTCCTTCATCACTTTTTCTAGCACAATATGTTCTTTTCCGATAATTCGGACTGTATTGCAATCTCAAACAGCTTTTCGGTACCGGCTCCGGTTACCTTCACTTCTATTTCCATTTTCTCAAAATCTCTTATAAACTCTCCAAAAGACATTATCACCTTGAGTCTCTCCTTTTTACTAAGGGCATCAGCCACCATATTGGCTTTCCCCGAATGATAAAGAATCTCCCAATCATAATTCTTGATTAGCTCTAACCGCCTCCTCTGGCGTATGTTGAGCTCTTTCTACGTAAAAATGTACTAGAGCTCCTATGGTTTGTGAATCTCGCACTTCTCTCCATACAAGTAGTGCCTCCAATCTTTAGGGCAAAACTATTGCCATGAGCCCAAGCTCATAGGTGGGGATATCGAATTTTATATTCCCTTAATTGTCTTGACGTGTACGCGATTACCTTGCTGTGCTGTATAAGAAGCACCCTAATTCCTTGTGCGAAGCGTCACTATACTTCACAAAATCTCCTTTTCCATCCGGCAACGCCAGCATAGGGGCCGTCACCAACCTTTGCTTCAGTTCTTGAAAGCTGTTCTCGCATTTCTCTGTCCATTCAAACTTCTCAGTCTTACGAGTAAGCCGCGTTAAAGGGGGCTACTATCTTTACAAACTTGAACGAACCTCCGGTAGTGATCGACCAATCCTACCTCTGGTAGTCGACCTAACCATGGTCATCAATTCATCAGTGGTCCTTTATTCATTCTTGTGAGGATCCTCCATGGGATCCTCCTCAGCAACTATCCCTTCTAGGACAACTTCCTCAATATCAACATCATCCGGTCCTGCGTTAGGACGCTCTATCGGATCCACAATCCGATCTCCAATTAGTAATAAAACATCATCGCGCTGTTGCTCCTCAACCTCACGGTTCGGATTCCCGCTACCATATACGATAACGAACTACGCTTCTATCACGATATTTATAAGGGTTCCCATAAGGGTTTTAACTATCAGTACTACGTTAGGTAGCCCGACTATGAACTTGGCAAGAGTTCTTATCATCTTAGTGAACTTATTATCTTAACGTCACATCATCTCTGAGGTTTATAACGCTTAGCTCTGATACCATTTCTGTAACGCCCCCAAATCCGGGGTCGGGGATCCGGGTTGTCACGAGTTCCATTTCCCTTAATAACACCCAATCTTAATAATTACTCAACTACTCTGTACTGTGACCCCACAATAAACACACACACCACACGTTATAGTCTCAGAGATGAACATCCAAAAATAACCATAAGTCATTTTATTCCACAATTATCTGCCAATACACCTTAAAAGGTTTTCTGAATAAATTTACATTTCTTTGCCATTATTACAATTCATAAATATACATAAATCTGGTACATCAAAAGTTGAAAGCCTAGCCTATTGGTAGTTCCTACCTCAGCTATAGCGACATCAACGCCTATAGGAAACTGCGGAATGTTCCTATCCGCTCGCGAATTGGGAGCTTGGTCTGTTCATCTTGTCTATCTGATGTTGTGTGATGAAAGAAGAAAGCAAGGGTGAGCAGCAAGCCCACCAAAATAATATGTATAATGATTAACAATATATGAGCCTACTCATAATACTCATGAAAGTCTTGGTCAAAAGAAATGAACCAAGTTGATATCTTAATGCGATGAAGTCGCAAAATATTCAGTATATATATATACATATATACTTTCAAATATTGGAAGTCCTCTTTCCATGCAATATACACAAAGTCCCAGTGTATAACTGTATAACAAAATATCGTTGCAAGGTGATCTCATATATCTAACCTGTCTCAACGTTTTTTCTGAAAATCTTTGTCATTCATAAGGACATTATTAATAGATATAAGTTTAAAAGATGAAGTTACAAGATACTCCAATATACTTATATCTTTTCCAAATACTACTGAACTACCCACCGTTGCAAGTTATAATTAGTTTCAAAAGTTCATCCCACTGATGAGACTCACAAGATAAGACTTGAATATGATTCAATCTTTGAAATATTATTAAAGGAAATGAAGTTTAGGATATACTTCATTAAGTTCTGATATATACATATATATATCCACATATACATCTTCTTTATACATTTCCCTGAAAACCTCTGTCATGTAAGGTATGAACAGAGTTGCAATATCCAATAAATTTGGAAGGAAAAGAATTTTGGCATAAACCAGGTATCTTGCTGATCAGGTACCCATAAGTAACCTTTTTATACTAGTAGATGGACGAATTCCCCACTGGTCATCACCCTGGTCGTAATAGGACCTTATGCTGGACTGCCACTCAGCCACTTATGCATTTGATGGACTCCCACTGAGCCACTTACACTATCATGGACGCCCACTGAGCCCATGTTGCTTATGCCGACTCAATAGATGGACTTACTTCCCGAACGTTGGGTAAGTAATCAATTCATTTACCAAACTGCAACCGTGTTGCGAATATAAAATACCCACAGAGCCGGATCCCTCAGGTTTTGAGCGAGTATTTAAATCCCCTTAAAAAGGAAGATCTTAAATATAAAAATGAGTTTTGGGATCCGCTCTAACTTTTAAAAATCATTTTGAAGACTCGAAAACACTTTAGAGTGTTTGGAGTAAAGCTGATTTAATGAAGTAAATCAGTCCCCAGAATATTTAGAAAATACTGAATATTATTATTTAAATAATATTCCCATAAAGAATAATCTTTATAAAAATAATTGAAGTAGAAGTATTAAAACTTATACTTGAAACGAGTATTAAATAACCAAAGATATACTATATGAAAGTACTATCTTTATTTGAATAATCGAAAATAAGTTTGATTATTGACACCTTATTCTTTAATAAATAAAGAATATATCTCAGCAAATAATCGAGTCATAGATCCTCAAATGAATATTCAAATAATATTCATTAAATATATAAACTGAGTCATAAGCCCCTCGAATGAATATTCAAATAATATTCATATAATAAAAAGGATCATAAGTCC